>NW_027142010.1:290000-475000 GCF_036365525.1 Heterodontus francisci
GAGCTTCAGCAGATGAGTTGAGACAGGGGTGAAATTATTGAGGTGGAAATAGGTGGTCATAGTGATGGTACGAATATGAGGATGGAAGCTTATTATGTGGTCGAATGTCACAGCATAACAGAATTGCTACAGCACAGAAGGCGACCATTCAGTCCATCGTGTCTGCACTGGCTCTCCAAAAGAACAATTCATCTAGTGCCACTCCCCTGCCTTCTCCCTGTAAATCTGTACAATCATCTTTTTCAGATAACTATCCAATTTCCCCCTGAATGCCTCGATTGAATCTTCCTCCACTACACTCTCAGACAGTGCATTCCAGACCTTAACCACTCGCTGTGTGATAACGTTTTCCTCATGTCACTTCTGCTTCTTTTGCCAATTACTTTCATTCTTTGCCCTCTCGTTTTCGATCCTTTCAGGAGTGGGAACAGTTGTTTCCCTATCCACTCTGTCCAGACACCTCATAATTATGAATATTTTTTTTTCAAATCTCCTCTCAGCCTTCTCTTCTCGAAGGAAAATGTTCCCAGTTCTCCAGTCTGTCTTCATAACAGATATTCTTCATCCCTGGAACTATACTTGTGAATGTTTTTGCACACTCTCCAATGTCTTCATGTTTCCGAAAGTGTGGCGCCCAGAACTTGACGTAACACTGCAGCTGAGGCTGAACTAGTGTCTTATCCAAGTTCAAAATAACCCCCTTACTCTTGTATTCCATGCTGCTGTTAATATAGCCAGGATACTGTATGCTTTATTAACCACTCTCTGAACCTGTCCTGCAACCTTCAATGACGTGTGAACATATACACCCAGGTCTATCTGCGCCTGCACCGACATTAGAATTGTACTCTTTATTGTCTCTCCATGTTCTTCCTATCAAGATGAATCACTTTACATTTCTCCACATTGCACTTCATCTGCCACCTGTCTGCCCACTCTACCAACTTGTCCAAGTCCTTTTGAAGATCTACACTATCCTCCTCTTATTTCACAATGCTTCCAAGTTTCGTATTATCTGCAAAATTTGAAAGCGTTCCCTGTAAACCAAGATCTAGGTCATTAATATATGTCAGGAAGAGAAATGTTCCAAATGCTGATCCCTGCGGAACTCCACTACAAACCTGAAATAAAACAATAAGTGCTGGAAATACTCAGCAGGTCTGGCAGCTTCTGTGGGGAGAGAAGCAGAGATAAACTTTCAGGCCAGTAGCCTTTCATCAGAATTGGCCAAGGTAAGAAATGGGTTTTAAGCAAATAATGCAGGGGTTGGGCAAAAGAGAACAACAGGGCTGTTGATAGAACAGAGGGTCAGAGAGATTAACTGACGAGGAGGACATGGAACAAAGGCAAAGAGAGTGTGCATGTTGTGTGGTGAACGACAAAACGTTAGTGCAGAGAGGGTGTTAAATGACAGAATAATGAACAACCCTCGCGAAAAGCACAAACATAAAAAATCCAGTTTAAGGTTGGTACATGGCAAAAATGATAAGACAACATAATAATTAAAAAGGCCAGTCATGCTCTGAAATTATTTAACTCAATGTTCAGTATGAAAGTCTGTAAAGTGCCTAATTGGACAATGGAGTGCTGTTCCTCCAGCTGGCGTTGATGTTCACTGGATCACGCAGCAGGCCAATCGCAGATAACATTCTGTTAGATTTCGTAATTAAGTGCTGTACCTGCACACTAACATCTTGTGATTCATGCACTAGGACACCCAGATTCCTCTGCATCTCAGAGTTCTGCTATCTCTCACCAGTTATATAATATGCTTATTTTTATATTCTTCCTGCCATAATGGACAATTTCACACTTCCCCACATTATACTCCATTTGCCAGATCTTTGCCCACTCACTTAACCTATCTATATCCATTTGCAGCCCCCTTATGTCCTCTTCACAAGTTCCTTTCTGACTTATCTTTGTGTCATCAGCAAATTTAGCAACCATGCCTTCTGCCCCTTCATCCAAGTCATCTATATAAATTGCAAAATGTTGAGGCCTCAGTACTGATCCCTGTGGCACACCAGTCCTTACATCTTGCCAACCTGAACATGACCCATTTATGCCTACTCTCGGATTTCTGTTAACTAACCAATCTTCTATCCATGCCAACATGTTGCCCCCTTCACTATGAGATTTTATTTTCGCAGAACCTTTGATATGGTACCTTATCAAATGCATCCTCGAAATCAGTGTACAGGACATCCACCGATTCCCCTTTCTCCCCAGCACATGGTACGTCTTCAAAGAACTCCAAGAAATTGATTAAAACTGATTTACCTTTCATAAAACCATGTTGATTCTGCCTGATTGCCTTGAATTTTTCGAAGTGCCCTGCTATACCGTCCTTAATAATAGCTTCTAACATTTTCCCCAAGACAGATGTGATGCTAACTGGCCTGTAGTTTCCTGTTTTCTGTCTCCCTCCCTTTCTGACTAAATGAGTTACTTTAGCAATAAAGGAGTTGCATACACGGTGAAGTAAATTGGTACAGGTTAAAAGACCTATCTGTTGAAAGTTGAATAATGTAGCTGGACAGTTAGGCACTACGCTCCGTCCAAAAGCTAGGAACCTAGAAATCCTAAGATTTGTGGCCAACCATTTTTCACTTGAAGCTGAAGACTCAAACAGGGTTAGAATCACTAACAGAGTAATGTTAGCTCTGGTAAACCTAGAACAGAAGAGACTAGAATTAGAATTCCAGAGAGAGTGAGAAAGAGCAGAGTGGGTGTCAAGAAAGGAAAAAAGTAAGAGTGTTGCAGAAGGAGAAGGAGGAAAGGGAGTTAAGGCGCCTCAAGCAACTAGAGGAAGACCCAGTGCACCCAGTGAAGGCACAGCTAGTGAGGGAGCTACCCCTAGCTCACGACCTTGTGCTGAGCTCTGAAAGTTCTCCCAGTTCATTGCAAAGTTCAATGAGGAGGATGTGGCAGAACATTTCATCACTTTTGAAAAGCTTGCAAGCAACTAAAATGGCCGGCAGAGAGCTGGACGCCGTTTATACAAAGAAAAACAATAGGAAAAGCACATATGCTTTATAATAGTTGCCAGATGAATGTTCATCAGATTGTGAGATGACTACAAATGCTATCCAGGGCGCAGATGAGATAGTACCGGAGGAGTTGCATCAAAAATACCTAATCCTCCAAAAGCAGCCTGACTAAACGTAGCTCGAGTTTGGAAGAGTTAAGCAGCTTCAGAACATTGGAATATAGGAGCAGGAGTAGGCCATTTAGCCCATCGAGCCTGCTCCACCATTCAGTATGACCATGGCTGATAATTCAACTTTAATGCCATTTTCACACATTATCTCCCTATCCCCTTTATGTCATTTGTAGTTAGAAATCTGTCAGAAAATAGTTTAAACATACTCAGTGACTGCGATTTTACAACACTCTGGGATGGACAATTCCAAAGATTCAGAACCCTTTGAGAAAAGAAATTTCCCCCAACTCAATCCTAAGTGGCTCCCCCCTTATTTTGAATTTGTATCCCCTGGTTTTGTACTCCCCAACCAGGGGAAATATCATACGTGTTTCGACCCTGTCTGTCCCTTTAAATATTTTGCGACTCATTCATTGAAATTCCAGAGAATACATGCCCAGTTTCCCCAATGTCTCTTCATGAGACAGTCCCGCGATCCCGGGAACAAGTCTGGTGGACCCTCGTTGCACTCCCACTATGGCAATAATATCCTTCCAAAGGTAAGTGGACGAAAACTGCACACAGTACTCCAGGTGCGGTCTAACCGAGGTTCTATTCAATTGACACAAGACTTCACTATTCCTTTCCATAAATCATCTTGTCATAGAGTCTTAGATTCGTAGAGCAAAGTAACAGGCCCTTCAGCCCACCGCGTCCATGCCGACCATAATGTCTGTCTATACTAATCCCACCTGTCTGCATTAATTCCATATCTCTCTATGCCTTGCTCATTCAAGTAGCTGTCCAGATGCCTCTTAAATGTAACTACTGTTCCTGCCTCCACCACCTCCTCAGGCAGCTCATTCCAGATGCCCACTATTCATTGTGTGAAACATTTACCCGTTTGATCCACTTTAAACCTCCTCCCTCTTACCTTAAATCTATGCCCTCTAGTTTTACTCTCTCTTACCATGGGAAACAGACTCTGGCTATTTACACCATCTATGCCTCTCATAATTTTATATACCTCTATCTTGTCCCCTCTCAGCCTCCTTCCCTCCAGGGAAAACAGACCCAGCTTATCCAATCTCTCTTAATAACTCAAGCCATCCAATCCAGGCAACAGCCTTTTGAACCTTTTCTACACCCTCTCTAGCTTAATCACATCTTTCCTGAAGTGTGGCAACTAGAACTGCACACAGTACTCAAATGCAGACTAACCAACGTGATGTACAACTTTTATTTTTTTATTTATTTTATTTAGACATACAGCACTGAAACAGGCCTTTCGGCCCACCGAGTCTGTGCCGACCAACAACCACCCATTTATACTGACCCTGCAGTAATCCTATATTCCCTACCACGTAGCTACACTAGGGGCGATTTACAATGGCCAATTTACCAATCAACCCGCAAGAGTTTGGCTGTGGGAGGAAACCGGAGCACCCGGTGAAAACCCACATGGACACAGGGAAACTTGCAAACTCCACACAGGCAGTACCCAGGATTGAACTCTGGTCCCTGGAGCTGTGAGGCTGCGCGGCTAACAACCGCGCCACTGTGCGGCCCTCAACTGTAGCATGACGCCCCAACTCTTGCACGCAATGCCGCAGCTGATGAAGGCAAGCATGCCATATGCCTTCTTCACCACCCGGTCTGCGTGTGTTGTCAATTTCAGGGAAGTATGTACTTGCACCCCAAGGTCTCTCTGCTCAACAACACTCCCCAGGGCCCTGCCATTCACTGTAATGTCCTGCCCTGGTTTAACTTCCCAAAATGCATCACTTCTCTCTTGTCTGCGTTAAATTCCATTTGCCACTCCCTTGCCCACTTTCCCAGTTGATCAAAATCCTATTGTAACCTTAGATAACCTTATGAACTGTCCACGATAGCCCCAATTTTGGTGTAATCTGCAAACTTACTAATCATGCCCCTTACCTTCACAGCCAAGTCATTAATATATCTGACAAGCAACAAAGGACCCAGCACAGATCTTGTGATAAAGGCGAACAGCCCATTAGCCTTCCTAATTGCTTGCTGCACCTACATGTTAGTTTTCAGTGACCTACTGACACCCAATCCCTTTGTACATGTACATTTTCTAATCTCTTACTATTCAAGAAAGGCTCTGCACATCTATTCCACCCACCAAAGTGGATAACCTCATATTTTTCCATATTATGTTCCGAGTGCCATGTTTTTGCCCTGTCAGTAAGTCTGTCCAAATCCCCTTGAAGCCGCTTTGCATCTTCTTCACAAGACACATTCCCACCTAGCTTTGTGTCATCTGCGAACTTGGAAATTTTACATTTGGTCCCCACATCCAAATCATTGATATATATTGTTAACAGCTGGGGCCCAAGTACTGATCCTTGCGGTACCCAATTTGGCACAGCCTGCCAAAGTGAGAATGACCTATTTTTCTTAATCTCTGTTTTCTGCCTGTGAACCAATCCTTTATCCATGCCAGTATATTAACTCCTCTCCCATGGGCTTTAATTTTTCTAACCAACCTCCTGTGGGGGATTTTATCAAAAGCCTTCTGAAAATCCAAATGTGCCACATCCACCGACTCCCCTTTATCAATTCTGTCAGTAAAATCATCAATAAAAACTCCAACGGGTGCGTCAAGCATGATTTCCCATTCATAAATCCATGTTTACTATGCCCAATCAGGTCATTATTATCCAACTGTCCATTTATCACATCCTTTAGAATAGATTGCCAGCATTTTCCCAACGACTGATTTCCGAAAGCTGGTCTATAATTCCCTGTTTTCTCTCTCCCTCCCATCTTACATAGTGCAGTGACATTTGCTACCTTCCAATCTGCAAGAACCATTCCAGAATCTACAGAATTTTTTAAGATAATCGCCAGTGCATCCACTATTTCCATAGCTACCTCTTTCAACACTCTGGTATGTATAACATCAGGTCCTGTGAACATATCAAACTTCAGCCCCATTAATTTCTCCAATACAACCTTCTTACTAATATTATTTTCCTTCACTTCCTCAATCTCCCTAATCCCTTGGATCTCTAATTCTGAGAGATTGTTTTGTATATTCCTCAGGGAAGACAGACACAAATAATAATTTAGCTTCTCTGCCATTTCTCTATTCTCCATTCTAAATTCCCCAGACTCTGCCTGCAATGAACCCACATTTGTCTTCGCCAAACGTTTCCTTTTTATATATCAATAGAAGGTTTTACAGTCTGTTTTTGTGTTTATTTTTGACCAATGCATAGGGACACTCAAGATAGAACCCACATATGAAAACCTCAGAGCGGTGATCCTTCTCAAGGAGTTAAAAAAACTCTCTCCCCTTCCCATTAAAACCTACAAAGAGGAACAAAAGGTTCAAAGAACCAAACAGTCTGCAATTCTGGCTGATGAATTTTCCTTTGTGCGCAAGGCCTTAGCCATAAAGGGAAACCCTTCCCTAGTCACCCCAAAGACCCGAGAATAACTGGAACAGCTAGTCAAGAGGAAGAAGGAAGCTTATTTAAGGTTGAGGAAGCAAGGATCAGACAGGACTCTAGAGGGGTACAAGGTAGCCAGGAAGGAACTGAAGAATGGACTTAGGACAGCTAGAAGGGGACATGAAAAAGTCTTGGCGGGTAGGATTAAGGAAAATCCCAAGGCGTTCTACACTTATGTGAGGAACAAGAGGATGGCCAGAGTGAGGGTAGGGCCGATCAGGGATAGCGGAGGGAACTTGTGCCTGGAGTCGGAGGAGGTAGGGGAGGTCCTAAATGAATACTTTGCTTCAGTATTCACTAGTGAGAGGGACCTGGTCGTTTGTGAGGACAGCGTGGAACAGGCTGACATGCTTGAACAGGTTGATGTTAAGAGGGAGGATGTGCTGCAAATTTTGAATGATATGAGGACAGATAAGTCCCCGGGGCCAGACGGGATATACCCAAGGATATTACAGGAAGCGAGGGAAGAGATTGCTGCGCCTTTGGCGATGATCTTTGCGTCTTCACTGTCCACTGGAGTAGTACCGGATGATTGGAGGGTGGCAAATGTTGTTCCCTTGTTCAAGAAAGGGAATAGGGATAACCCTGGGAATTATAGACTAGTCAGTCTTATGTCGGTAGCGGGCAAATTATTGGAGAGGATTCTGAGAGACAGGATTTATGATTATTTGGAAAAGCATAGTTTGATTAGAGACAGTCAGCATGGCTTTGTGAGGGGCAGGTCATGCCTCACAAGCCTTATTGAATTCTTTGAAGATGTGACAAAACACATTGATGAAGGAAGAGCAGTGGATGTGGTGTATATGGATTTTAGCAAGGTGTTTGATAAGGTTCCCCATGGTAGGCTCATTCAGAAAGTAAGGAGGCATGGGATACAGGGAAAGTTGGCTGTCTGCATACGGAATTGGCTGGCCCATAGAAGTCAGAGGGTGGTAGTAGATGGAAAGTATTCAGCATGGAGCTCGGTGACCAGTGGTGTTCCACAAGGATCTGTTCTGGGACCTCTGCGCTTTGTGATTTTTATAAATGACTTGGATGAGGAAGTGGAAGGCTGGGTTAGCAAGTTTGCCGATGACACGAAGGTTGCTGGAGTTGTGGATGGTGTGGAAGGCTGTTGTCGGTTGCAACGGGACATGGACAGGATGCAGAGCTGGGCTGAGAAGTGGCAGATGGATTTCAACCTGGAAAAGTGTGAAGTGATTCATTTTGGAAGGTCGAATTTGAATGCGGAATACAGGCTTAAAGATAGGAGGAAGTGTGGAGGAACAGAGGGATCTTGGGGTCCATGTCCATGGATCTCTCAAAGTTGCCACCCAAGTTGATAGGGTTGTTAAGGAGGCGTATGGGGTGTTGGCTTTCATTAACAGGGGGATTGAGTTTAAGAGCCGCGAGGTTATGCTGCAGCTCTATAAGGCCCTGGTTCGACCACACTTGGAATATTGTGTTCAGCTCTGGTCGCCTCATTATAGGAAGGATGTGGAAGCTTTAGAGAGGGTGCAGAGGAGATTTACCAGGATGCTGCCTGGACTGGAGGGCATGTCCTGCGCAGAAAGATTGAGGGAGCTCGGGCTTTTCTCATTGGAGTGAAGAAGGATGAGAGGTGACTTGATAGAGGGGTACAAGATGATGAGAGGCATAGATAGAGTGGATAGCCAGAGAATTTTTCCCAGGGTGGAAAGGGCTATCACCAGGGGGCATAATTTTAAGGTGATTGGAGGAAGGTTTCGGGGAGATGTGAGAGGTAGGTTCTTTACACAGAGAGTGGTGGGTGCGTGGAATGCACTGCCAGCAGTGGTAGTAGAAGCAGATACATTAGGGACATTTAAGAGAATCCTGGATAGGTACGTGGATGATAGTAGAATGAAGGGTAGGTAGTTACTTAGATCATAGAGTAAGTTAAAGGTTCGGCACAACATCGTGGGCCGAAGGGCCTGTACTGTGCTGTTCTTTTATAAGTTCTATATTCTATGTTCTAATAAAAGCTGAAAGGGTGATCGGAGCCAACAGCAATGGGTATAGAGGTAAAGCTGGACACATGGGGCCCATCCTCAGGCCAAATAGGACGGCACTGAGAGCAAGAGTAATGACCTGTGTGTTTCCACTGTAAAAAGGCAGATCACCATCGAGTTGAAAGATGGAAGTGACGGGGAAAACCTATAGGATTAATCATGGTCCACCAGATCTGTGCAGGAAAACGGGCCCTGTTGGAAAGCACAGCAGATCAGGCTGTGTCTTTAACTGCAGCAGTCATACCCAGTAAACCTACCACAGAGAGTCCAGGAAAACTTAACAAAATCCCTAAGAGTTACCAGGATTTTGTATCCCAAGGAAAAGTGACCCCATACCTCTCGACTGAGGCAAGCAAGCCCATAGTCGCACTCAGGGATACAGAGGCCACACAATCCCTTCTGCTGGGAAAAGGCATGACCTTTCTCCGAGAAAGTGCAGTGAATGCTCGAGTGTTAGCGAATAGTAACGGAAGGCAATATATGTCCATACCTTTATACCAGCTGCACTTGCAGTGTGACCCAGATTCAGGACCGGTAACTATGGGGATTGTACGTAGTTTACCAGTGGATGGATGGACCTGTTCCTGGGTAAAGATCTGACTGTGGAAAAGGTGGCAGCTACCCCATTAGTTCTAGAGGGACCAAAAGATGTCAGGGAGACAGAGCATTTACAGGAGACGATCCCCGGAATTTCCCTGATTGTGTGGTGACCCAGTCCATGGCCAAACAATTCCCATCAGAGGCGGCTGAACCGACACTGCGGACGGATGAACTGACTGTCTGGTTATCTGAAACCTTATTTGGGAAGTTAGAGGACCCAAAGGATGTGTTAAACAGAACTGCCTTATTTGAGGATCAACAACCCAACCCAGTGTTAAAAATGTAGCACAGACTGTCAAAACCAAAACTGAAGCAGAGTGCTACGATTAAAAGAATGAGGTGTTGATGAGGAAGTGGAGACCTCCTCACTGACCTGCGGATGAAGAGTGGACAGTGGTTCACCAAGTAGCGGTGCTGCTGAGGTACCTTCAAGAAATACTAAGAATGACCCACGAGCTTCCAATGGCTGGACATGTCGATATATGAAAAATTGAAGCCCACATAAGAGAACATTTTGACTGGCCACAACTCCACAGATATGTGGTGGTGTTCTTTAAAACTGGTCACATGTGCCATGTTGTGGGGAAGCCCCAACCTGCAATAAAACCTGCAGCCCTAATTCCTATACCATATTGTGGGGAACCCTTCAGCAGAATGCTGGTGAATTGTGTGGGACACCAGCTGTAAACAAAACGGGACTACCAGTATCTTCTCACCGTTATGGATGTGCCGACCCGATTCCCACAGGTCATTCCCCCGAAGAACTATCTCTGGCAAGATAGTGGTGGGGGGCTAACCCAATTCTTTACCCGATTTGGACTCCCTGCTGAGATCCAGATGGACCAGGGCACACATGTGATGCCCAGTATTTTTGAAATGATCATGGGTATTCTGGACCCAACCCAGCTAAAGTCCTCAGCCTACCACCCACAGTCACAAGGGGCATTGGAGCTGTACCACCAGGCCCTAAACACAATCATCAGACAATACTGCTGTGAGTATGACGGGGACAAAGGGCTGGGATTTCTCCTGTTGCCTACCAGGGACGTATCCAATGATTCCACTGGCTTTAGTCTCTTTGAATTAGTTTATGGACACGAGGTGAGAGGTTCTCTTAAACTAATCAAGGAGAAGTTTTTGGGACACAGGGATGAGTCTTCCATATTAGACTACATCTCCATGCTCACAAGAGCCTGTGCAATGGCTCAGGAAGAGCTAAAGACCTCCCAGGCAGCTATGAAAATGTAAGGAGACAAAAATGCCAAGGCTAGAACATTTCAGGACAGGGACCATGTATTGTTACTATTCCCACTGCAGGGTGAACCCCTGAAATCCCGGTTCAGTGGTCAATATCGAGTGGCAAATGGAATAGTCAGGTAAATTATTTAATTGACACCCCAGACCAAAGGCAAAATGCAAAGGCTGTGGAGGGGACAGTCAAGCACTGATCTGTCAGACAGTCAAAAGGGGAGAATTGAAAATGACAGTGAGGACAGGTTAGAGGAGGTCCAGGATGATTCTCAACAGGAACCGCTTGCTCTCCGAGAAGCCAACCCTGAAATGTTAGATAAATTCGACCACACGCTCTCCTCCTTAAATGCAGGTCAAAGAGGCACTCCAAAGAAGGCTGCTAACAGCATTGACTGAAAGCTGCAAGGGGAAGGAAAGTTCCGAAAAAGGCAAGCAGATGGTGAGGGAGATGCCTCACCTAGTCGAAGTGCCGCAGGAGAGTGAAATGAAAGCTGGCCAGACACTTGTGAGCACTAATGTCCCAGAGGACACAATGCAGATCAGAAAAAAAATATGCTCCCTATTAGATTAGATTAGAGATACAGCACTGAAACAGGCCCTTCGGCCCGCCGAGTCTGTGCCGACCATCAACCACCCATTTATACTAATTCCACACTAATCCCACATTCCTACCAAACATCCCCACCTGTCCCTATATTTCCCTACCACCTACCTATACATGGTGACAATTTATAATGGCCAATTTACCTATCAACCTGCAAGTCTTTTGGCTTGTGGGAGGAAACAGGAGCACCCGGAGGAAACCCACGCAGACACAGGGAGAACTTGCAAACTCCACACAGGCAGTACCCAGAATCGAACCCGGGTCCCTGGAGCTGTGCTAACCACTGCGCCACTGTGCCACCCTTTAGTAAAGGGAAAAGTGAGGGGAAAATACCCTAAAGTAAACTGCACTTGTGAACCTCACCAGAAAGCTAAAAGTGAGGTCAGTGTGGATCTACCCACTGAAAAACCCAACGATCAGGTCCGAAACCCAAAGCTAATCAAATCCAACAATTTCAAAGCAGAACTCAGCAAGAACAAAGGCCCAGAGGAAATCTCAGACACCTCACAGGGGCTAAAAAAAGTATTACACACTGTCGGTTTAGGGAGAAGGATTATCAAGATGCAGGAACCTGAATGGTTAAAGCTTCATTGCAGTGGAGAGAGAAAAAACAATGTAATCGCTGATGCATTGTCCAGGGTCGAACCCAACACATAACTATCCCAGACAAAACTCCAAAACATTAAATCAGCACAACTGGAAAAGACAATGCCAGCTGCAGTAATTCTAAGATTAATATGTCAATTTGAGAAGTTATTATTGAGAATGAATGTGCGTTTCCTTCTATTTCTTCCCACAATTCTGTAATAAAATGTTTATATTATCACATTTCTTTCCGTGTGCTGCAGCGGTTTCAAGATTACACCATATCCACCAGAGAAGTGGCAGATGGAATTTAAGACAGAGGAGAGTGAGGTGCTGCATTTTGTCAGATTGAATAAGAAGGCAATATAGACTTAATGGCACAATTCTAAGGATTGTGCAGGAACAGAGGGACCTGGGGCTTCATATGCATTGATCTTTAAAGGTGGCAGGATATGTTAGGAGAATGTTGTGCATAACATATCAGATCTTGGGCTTCATCATTAGAGACAAAAATACAAATGCAGGGAGGTTTTTCTGAAACTTTATAAAGATTTGGTTAGGCCCCAACTAGAGAACTGTGTCCAGTTCTGGTCACCACACTTTAGGAAGGATGTAAAGGTCCTTGAGAGGGTGCAGAGGAGATTCACCAGAATGGTTCCAGGGATGGGGGGGGGGTTTTAGTTACAAGGTTAGTTTGTAGAAAATGGAGTTGTTCTCCCTGGAGGAAAGGAGATTGAAAGAGATTTGATAGAGGTGTACAAGATTATGATAGGTATAGATAAGAAAGACAAGGAAAAACAGTTCCCATTAACTGTTGAAACACGGACTAGGGGACACAGATGGAAGGTGCTGGGTAAGAGATGCAGGGGGAATATGAGGAAGAACGTTTTTACACAGTGGATGGTAATGAGCTGGAACTCACTGCCCATGAGAGTGGTGGAATCCGAGACAATCAATGATTTCAAAAGGAAACTGGATGGACACCTGAAGGAAATGAATTTGCAGGGATACGGGGATTGAACGGGGGAATGGGACTGACTGGATTGTTCCACAGAGAGCTGGTCCAGAGGGGCCGAATGGCCTCCTTCTGTGTCGTAGATGTCTCTCTCACTCTCTGTGACTCTATGTTGGATATGTCTCATGCTCCTGCCTGGAAAGATCCAGTTACAAAGAAGTTCAATGAAACTGTGACCTTAACAGCCACTGACAGCTTCGTCCTCACCCTGGTGTAAGGCTCCAGGTCATGTTACAGGAGGTGATACAGCTCTGTGATCATCTCGTTAATGAATCAGAGTCACCTCACACACTGCTCCTGGCTTAGGTGTAGGTAGGAAAAGTGCTCTTGGAAAATCAGGGGTGGGTAGGGCAGAGCCTCTTCCACCTCCCTCTTTACAGAACTTCCCCTCTCTGCAGCCTGTGTTCAATGCGTTGGTCATGTTACAGCCCCAGAGACACTGTAACTAAAGTCCCCATACCTCGTCCACAGTTGGGTCACTAATTGCTCTGTCCTTCCTGAATGTCTGCAGCAGCTCAAAACACAACTTCCATAAAGCCATCCACAACACCTCCACTGACTTTACAAAAGCAGAAGTACGTCAAAAGCCCCTCACTTGTAAGTTGGATGACAGGTCCTTTTAAATAACACTATAGGGGGTTCCTCGTGCTGCTGGAAGTATGTTAAGCTGCGAGTAACTTACACAGCCGGTCAGTAGACATGCACAGACCAAGTTTCAAAGACATGCACCAAAGCTGCTGGAATGATACATTGACACCACAAACAAAATCATCCATTTATGAGCATAATGTTCATGGTAAGACTGAGCTAGTTCCCTGCCCAGCATGGGGCACTGTGCTGACCCCACTAGAGCCCTGCACAGCAAGGGGCACTGTGCTGACCACACTAGAGCCCTGCTCAGCGTGGGGCACTGTGCTGACCACACTCGAGCCCTGCCCAACATGGGGCATTGTGCTGACCACACTAGAGCCTTGTCCAGCATGGGGCACTGTGCTGACCACACTAGAGCCCTGCACAGCAAGGGGCACTGTGCTGACCACACTAGAGCCCTGCTCAGCGTGGGGCACTGTGCTGACCACACTCGAGCCCTGCCCAACATGGGGCATTGTGCTGACCACACTAGAGCCTTGTCCAGCATGGGGCACTGTGCTGACCACACTAGAGCCCTGCACAGCAAGGGGCACTGTGCTGACCACACTCGAGCCCTGCCCAGCATGGGGCACTGTGCTGACCACACTAGAGCCCTGCACAGCAAGGGGCACTGTGCTGACCACACTCGAGCCTTGTCCAGCATGGGGCATTGTGCTGACCACACTCGAGCCCTGCCCAGCATGGGGCATTGTGCTGACCCCACTAGAGCCCTGCTCAGCGTGGGGCACTGTGCTGACCACACTCGAGCCCTGCCCAACATGGGGCATTGTGCTGACCACACTAGAGCCTTGTCCAGCATGGGGCACTGTGCTGACCACACTAGAGCCCTGCACAGCAAGGGGCACTGTGCTGACCACACTCGAGCCCTGCCCAGCATGGGGCACTGTGCTGACCACACTCGAGCCCTGCCCAACATGGGGCATTGTGCTGACCCCACTAGAGCCCTGCACAGCAAGGGGCACTGTGCTGACCACACTCGAGCCCTGCCCAGCATGGGGCATTGTGCTGACCACACTAGAGTCCTGTGCAGCATCGGGCGCTGTGCTGACCACAGTAGAAGTGGCCAGCTGTGTGGTTCACATCATTTTATGGATCCCAGCTTCTACCCCCTCAGCACCAGTGGTTCTGTAGAGTCGAAAATCGTGGCTCCGGTCAGATACAGAAAGAAAGAAATTCACTTTAAAAGGAGAATTGAGAAAAGGCTGAAGGCATAATATTTGCAGGAATATGGGAATGGAGACGGGAATTGGACTAATTGCAGGGGTGAGGCCATGGAGGGATTCAAACACAAGAAAGAGCATATTAAAATTAAGGTGCTGCCAGACCAGGAGCCAATGTAGATCAGTGAGCACAGGGGTGATGGGTGATCGGGATTTGGTGTGAGTTAGGATACAGGCAGCAGAGTCTGGATGGGCTGTGGTTTATGACGGTTGAGAACTGGGAGGGTGGTCAGGATCGAATTGGAATAGTCAAGTGTTGATTTAACAAAGGCACAGATGAGGATTTATGCAGTAGATGGGTTGAGGCAGAGGTGGAGACGGGTGATATTACTTTGGTGATAGTAGGCAGGGTTAGTAATGGTGAGAATATGGATATGAACTCAGCGCAGGTTTAAATAGAACACAGAGGTTGTAAACTAACTGGTTCAGACTCAGATATTGGCCAAGGTGGGGCATGTGTTTTTGTGATAGATGATGGAGTTTCTGATGGAGACCAATGACAAACGTCTCTGGCTTCACTCTTCCCACAATTTACATTACAGAACAGTATTTCAGTGAAAGAGGGTTTACTGATCTCCTAGCTGGAAATCGAGACATTACCAGCAGCAAAGATGAGAGAGTAAATGACAAGAACAGCAATACCATTAGCAATGGTTTATAGAGCTAATAGCTGGAGATATTCACCAGGAATAACAACAGCAGCAAGGAGGGCAGAGTAAGTTACAGGAGCAGTAATGCAGTTAAACATGGTTTGTTTAATAAATAGCTGTTAACAGATACTTACCAGGAACACCAATAAGAGCGAGGATGGGATAATAAATGTATTGAGCAATCAGAAGTGCGAGATAGATGCGATAGTCCAACGAAAACCAATCGTAATATGCAGAAAGATCGTGAAGATCCGAGGATAAACCCCTGCCCAATGCTGTAACATTCCAATCTATTCTTCTCAGATGCTGACTCATTGTTCTCAGATTCTGATCTATCCCCTCCCTCTCTCTGGAGCTGCTGATCCCTGTTATTGCCTGGCGTGATGCTCCCGCTGACACTATAGAATAACACATTGAAAGCAGTCCCTTATTAATAGAAGAGGGAAACGCTCCAGTGACACAATTAGGGTCCATGGAGACTGGCATTAATTCGTCACTGAACAAACAGGTTCAGTTAACCCCTTCCAGTCCAACACTTATTGTGCTGCAATAAACTGGAAATGTTACCCAGTCAGGATGGGGGTTTCTGAAGGAAGGGATGGTAGAAATAGCAGACACACTGGCCAGAATTTTCCAATCCTCCTTGAATGTGGGTGTGATGACAGAGGACTGGAGAATTATAAATGTTGCACCCTGTTTAAAAAAGGAGAGACCCTGTAATTATTGATCAGTCAGACGAGTGTCACGACTGGGGAAATTACGAGGAGAAAAAAATATTTGTTGCTGAGAGAAACAGAGGATAGTAACTACTTAGCAATTTGGATATGCTAATGACAAATGATGACTGGCAAACTGCAACAACAACAACAATTTATATTTATATAGTGCCTTTAACGCTACAAAACACCCCAAGGTGCTTCACAGGAGTATTATGAAGCAAAGTATGACAATGAGACACAACTGGAGATATTCGGTCAGATGACCAACGGTTTGGTCAAAGTGCTAGATGTCAAGGAGTGTCTTAAAGGAGGAAAGCAAGGTGGAGAGGTGTAGGGAGGATATTACAGAGTTGAGGGGCACCGGCAGCTGAAGGCACGGCCGCCAGCGGTGCAGTGAATAAAATCAAGGATGCACAAGAGGCCAGAATTAGAGGAGCACAGATACCTCGGTGGGTTGTGGGACTGTAGGAGATTACAGAGATAGGGAGGGGTGAGAACATGGTGTTGCGAACATAATCTGCAAACAAGGATGAGAATTTTAAAATCAAGACATTGCTTGACTGGGAGCCAATGTCGGTCAGTGTTAGATGAACGGGACTTGGTGTGAACTAAGACATGGGCAACAGAGGTTTGGATGACCTCAAGTTTACAGAGAGTAGAATGTGAGAGATCAGAGGGGTGAGTTGGAATAATCACATCTCGAGGTTGTGAAGGCATGGATGAGGTTTCAGCAGCAGATGGGCTGAGACAGAGTTGAAGTCGGGCGATGTTACTGAGGTGGAAAAAGGATAGGTGCGCTTGGAAAATCCGGGGTAGGTAAGGCAGAGCCCCATCTTCCTCCCTCTTTACAGAGCTTCCCCTCTCGGCAGCCTCTGCTCCATTTAGTTTTAGTTTTTAGTTTTCGAGATACAGCACTGAAACAGGCCCTTCGGCCCACCGAGACTGTGCCGACCATCAACCACACATTTATACTAATCCGACATTAACTCCATATTCCTACCACATCCCCACCTGTCCCACCTACCTATACTAGGGACAATTTATAATGGCCAATTATAAAACCCAAGATGGCTCCTGGGCTGTAAGCTTCCTCAGAAGCTCCCTTGCTGTTCAACTCTATCCATGGCCATCTGCTCCCATTCCAAGTGTTTTCTCCCCCAATCTACCCTCTTAAACAGTTTAAGCTCCCCTGACTCTTTAAATCAGTTCATTTTAGCCCTAACTAAGAGCTAACAGTTAGTTTAGTGTATTTTACCTTGTCCCACTGCCCTCCCCCAGCCATACCTGCTCTTTGTTTTCTCAATGAAATTGATCCGGACGAAACTGACGAGCACAGCTCTCGGTACTTTAATCTCCGATCCTGCTGTCTTCAGTGTTCACAGTGTCTGCAGCCACGGCGTGCGGTAAGTCCATTGAGGTGAAGAAGGAGCAGCGAGACTCGAGGGAAGTCTTGAGAAAAGGTGCCCCGAACACACAAAAAATCCACGAACGACTCCTCGGCCGCAACTTCAAAGGGCCCGCGGGAGATGGCTCGGACAGCATCTGCAGCGCACTGTCGGCAATGCTGTATGCCTTTATATGAAACACATCAAAAAATCCTTAGCGAATGTAATCACCTCTGTAAGTCTGCCAGAAGATGCTTCACCTCCCGAAGGACGTGGGTGAGCTTTCTGGACGTCGATGGTGGGCACTGAGGAAATGACTTATTACCTGCCCCCGCTTCCTCCTTTCAACCGACTTTTCCTCCCATCCCGTCTCCTTTCCACCACTTTCACCGCACCCCGTCCCCTTACCTGCACCACCCTCTCAGCTCACCCCCTCACAACCCCGTCCCAGCCGCCCCTCGCACCATCTTCCCCCCGCACCCCCTTCCCCTGAACCCCCCACCCCCTTACAGCCCGCTTCCCAGGTCCCCCTCGTACCCCCTCCCTCCACCCCACCCCCTCGCATCCCCTCCTCCCACCGGCATCATCCTACAACTGTGTAGGGGCCCTAACAGCCCCACTGCCTTGTGGGCGATTCGGGAGAGACCAAGGCTAAGGGAGTAAACCCGAACAGATAATCCAGAGTGGAACCCCGTAGGCGGTCATGTGTCACCTTTGGCATGTTTCCGGCAGTTCCTGCAGCCATACTGGTGCCAAACGTCGTGCTCTGCACTCCTTTGGACCCCACCAGAAAGGCCGAGAGGGGGGTTTTGACGACTGGGCAACTCTCAACCTCCATAAATTCGCCCAGGCATGCGCCATGGAGAGGTCACTCCATAGTTGCCTCACAGCGACTGAAACAACACGGAAGGCAGCAGTTACGAGTTATAAGTACAGATAAATTGGCTTAGAAACTGGGCGCCACGGGTTGCCTTTGTCGATGGGAGAGGTCATTGCACCTCACTGGACAGCTACCGCCCGCCTCAAACCGGGCAGCCCCCGGTCAATAAGGTTCTGTCCCGCCACAGTCTACCTGCTTCAATGGGTGCTTGGAGCTCAGGGGCATTGCCCTAAAGGTGGACTGATACACCGCACCAAACAATACGAAAAAAGGAAAGAAGGTACCAGCCCTTCGCTTTGCAAGCTGTAACGTCAGAACTATGTGTCCTGGCCTGTCGGAAGGCCTTATACAGATCAACGATTCTCGGACGAGCTCAGTAGACTCAATGTAGATATTGCAGCACTTCAGGAGGCTCGCCTCCCCGCGAGTGGATCTCTAGCAGAGCAAGACTACACTTTCTTCTGGCAGGGCAGGGATCCTGAAGAACCAAGACAGCATGGACTGGGCTTCGCCATCAGAAACCCCTTGCTCAGCATGATAGAGCATCCCTCAAATGGCTCGGAACGCATACTGTCCATCCGACAGCTCACCAGCTCTGTTCCAGTACACCTACTCAGCATCTATGCTCCAACACTCTGCTCCCCACCTGAAGCTAAAGATCAGTTCTACGAGGAACTCCATAACATCATTAGCAGCATGCCCAACACCGAACACCTATTCCTGCTGGGTGAATTTAATGCCAGGGTTGGGGCCGACCATGACTCATGGCCCTCCTGCCTTGGGCGCTATGGCGTTGGAAGGATGAATGAGAACGGGCAGAGACTGCTTGAGTTGTGTACCTATCATAACCTCTGCATCACCAACTCATTCTTTCACACTAAACCCTGTCACCAGGTTTCATGGAGGCACCCAAGATCGCGTCATTGGCACCTGCTAGACCTCATTGTCATAAGGCGAGCCGCCTTAAACAGCGTTCAAATCACACGCAGCTTCCACAGTGCGGACTGCGACACCGACCACTCCCTGGTGTGCAGCAAGGTTAGACTCAAACCAAAGAAGTTGCATCATTCCAAGCAGAAGGGCCACCCGCGCATCAACAGGAGCAGAATTTCTCACCCACAGCTGTTACAAAAATTTCTCAATTCTCTTGTAACAGCCCTTCAAAACACTCCGACAGGGGATGCTGGGACCAAGTGGGCCCACGTCAGAGACGCCATCTGTGAGTCAGCTTTGACCACCTACGGCAAAAGTGCGAAGAGAAATGCAGACTGGTTTCAATCTCATAATGAAGAGCTGGAACCTGTCATAGCCGCTAACCGCATTGTACTGTTGAACTACAAGAAAGCCCCCAGCGATTTAACATCCGCAGCACTTAACGCGGCCAGAGGCACTGCACAAAGAACAGCCAGGCGCTGAGCAAACGACTACTGGCAACACCTATGCAGTCAAATTCAGCTGGCCTCAGACACCGGAAACATCAAAGGAATGTATGATGGCATTAAGAGAGTTCCTGGGCCAACCATCAAGAAGATCGCCCCCTCAAATCTAAATCAGGGGACATAATCACTGACCAATGCAAACAAATGGAGCGCTGGGTTGAGCACTACCTAGAACTGTACTCCAGGAAGAATGTTGTCACTGAGACTGCCCACCAGTCATGGATGAGCTGGACATACGGCCAACAAAATCGGAACACAGTGATGCCATTGATTTTCTGGCCAGCGCAAAAGCCCCTGGGAAGGACAGCATTACCCCTGAAATAATCAAGAGTGTCAAGCCTGCTATACTCTCAGCGCGACATGAACTGCTATGCCTGTGCTGGGACGAGGGAGCAGTACCACAGGACATGCGCGATGCCAATATCATCACCCTCGATAAAAACAAAGGTGATCGCGGTGACTGCAACAACTACCGTGGAATCTCCCTGCACAGCATAATGGGGAAAGTCTTTGCTCGAGTCGCATTAAACAGGCTCCAGAAGCTGGCCGAGCGCGTCTACCCTGAGGCACAGTGTGGCTTTCGTGCAGAGAGATCCACCATTGACATGCTGTTCTCCCTTCGTCAGATACAGGAGAAATGCCGTGAACAACAGATGCCCCTCTACATTGCTTTCATTGATCTCACCAAAGCCTTTAACATCGTCAGCAGACGTGGTCTCTTCAGACTACTAGAAAAGATTGGATGCCCACCAAAGCTACTAAGTATCATCACCTCATTCCATGACAATATGAAAGGCACAATTCAACATGGTGGCTCCTCATCAGAGCCCTTTCCTATCCTGAATGGCGTGAAACAGGGCTGTGTTCTTGCACCCACAATTTTTGGGATTTGCTTCTCCCTGCTGCTTTCACATGCGTTCAAGTCCTGTGAAGAAAGAATTTTCGTCCACACAAGATCAGGGTGCAGGTTGTTCAACCTTGTCCGTCTAAGAGCGAAGTCCAAAGTACGGAAAATCCTCATCAGGGAACTCCTCTTTGCTGACGATGCTGCTTTAACATCTCACACTGAAGAGTGCCTGCAGAGTCTCATCGACAGGTTTGCGGCTGCCTGCAATGAATTTGGCCTAACCATCAGCCTCAAGAAAACGAACATCATGGGGCAGGACGTCAGAAATGCTCCATCCATCAATATTGGCGACCACACTCTGGAAGTGGTTCAAGAGTTCACCTACCTAGGCTCAACTATCACCAGTAACCTGTCTCTAGATGCAGAAATCAACAAGCGCATGGGTAAGGCTTCCACTGCTATGTCCAGACTGGCCAAGAGAGTGTGGGAAAATGGCACACTGACACGGAACACAAAAGTCCGAGTGTATCAGGCCTGTGTCCTCAGTACCTTGCTCTACGGCAGCGAGGCCTGGACAATGTACGTCAGCCAAGAGCGACGTCTCAATTCATTCCATCTTCGCTGCCTTCGGAGAATACTTGGCATCAGGTGGCAGGACTATATCTCCAACACAGAAGTCCTCGAGGTGGCCAACATCCCCGGCTTATACACACTACTGAGTCAGCGGCGCTTGAGATGGCTTGGCCATGTGAGTCGCATGGAAGATGGCAGGATCCCCAAAGAGACATTGTACAGCGAGCTCGCCACTGGTATCAGACCCACCGGCCGTCCATGTCTCCGCTTTAAAGACGTCTGCAAACGCGACATGAAGTCCTGCGACATTGATCACAAGTCGTGGGAGTCAGTTGCCAGCGATCGCCAGAGCTGGCGGGCAGCCATAAAGGCGGGGCTAAACTGTGGCGAGTCAAAGAGACTCAACAGTTGGCAGGAAAAAAGACAGAAGGGCAAGGGGAGAGCCAACTGTGTAACAGCCCCGACAAACAAATGTTTCTGCAGCACCTGTGGAAGAGTCTGTCACTCAAGAATTGGCCTTTATAGCCACTCCAGGCGCTGCTCCACAAACCACTGACCCCCTCCAGGCGCTTACCCGTTGTCTCTCGCGATAAGGAGGCCCAAAGAAAAAGAACAATTTACTGCAATTTTATTCCCTGTGCATTGGTTATCAATGAACAAATAACTTCAACCCTATACACTTTGCATTAGTTATTACTTCCAACTTGACAATTAACTGTACCTTTCCACCTTTATGCATTGGTTATCATGTCGAACTAAACAATTAACTGTGACCTTATTTCCCCTGTGTAGCGGTTATCAACACCAATTTAACAATTAAATGTCGCATTTGCCCACGGGTACTCTATCAATGCCAATGTAATGATTAACTGTAACTTTATTCAACATTCTAGTATTTACTATTTCAAGTTTAATTAACAGTGACATCTTCCCTTTTGTTTCTCCTAAAATTTTCTATTTTCTAATTAATTGAAAACTCGTTTAAAGGATGCATTGCTTAATGACTCCAAAAAAAAATATCCCCACGGATTCCTTATCACAAGCAATTAAATAGTCTACCAATTTTAGCAGTTTGAGTCTTTCAAACATGGAACTGAATAATTAACGGCAAAACTTCCCTTGCAAAGTGCAGATCCGATCAGATTTAATAATGAACCTGAAGTTTAGCACACTGGACTAGTCAGCCTGAGGCCCAGATCTGGAGACCAGAGTCAAATTCCACCACGGCAGCTAATGGAATATGAAGTAAATCAAACAGAAATCTAGTCTTAGTAGTGATGATCATGAAACTACCAGATTGTGGTAACCACCCATCTGGTTCCCTAATGCGCTGCATGGAAGGAAATCTGCTGTCCTTACCTGGTCTGGCCTGCATGTGACTCTAGACCCCTAGCAATGCGGCTGGCTCCTAAAAACCTCTGAAATGGCCTAGCAAGACACAGAATTGCATCCAAATGCTACAGAAAAGTCGAATAAGGATAAAGCAGGTGGACCGACATCAGCCTATGCAGAGGAAGCAACAAAGGCACTGCGTTCCAGTGAGTTCTATTCATGCAAAACTGGGTACTGATGTCAAAAATCGAAGATCTAACCCCCAGTCTGGGCAAGCAACAGTCAAACACACCAATCATGCCTGACAGGCCCATACTCATCCATCATCATCCATGAGTATGTCCTGATTAATCGGCAACAGTGGTGGTGGCACAATTGTGTATATTCGTGAGGATGTTGTTCTGGGATTTCTCAACGTTCACTCCAGATCACATAAAGTTTCGTTGCATCAGGACAAACATGGGCGAAGAAACCTTTGGCTCTCCCTCACCTGATGAATCAGTGCTCATTCACATTGAACACAACTAGTAAGAAGCAGATGGTAACAATGGCACCATGGATGGGCGACGTGAATGTCCATCACCGTGAGAGTCTCGGTAGCACGAATTCTGACCGAGATGACTGATTCCTGGAGTATAGATCTGCCAGACTGGTCCAGCAATAGTTGTTGTCAGAACCAATAAGAGGCTACTTGACCTTGCTCTCATCAATCTAGCAGTTGCAGATACATCAGTGCACGACAGTCTTGATAGAAGTGACTACCACACAGTCATTCTGGAGACAAAGTTCTGTCTTCACACTGTGGATATCTTCCATCGTATTATGAGGCTCTACCACTGTACTAAATCGGATAGATTCAGGAAAGATCTGTCAGCTCAAA
Organism: Heterodontus francisci; assembly: GCF_036365525.1. NCBI lineage: Eukaryota > Metazoa > Chordata > Chondrichthyes > Heterodontiformes > Heterodontidae > Heterodontus > Heterodontus francisci. The sequence goes on from NW_027142010.1 coordinate 313,268, forward strand.
ACAAAATGAAGCATTATGGGCCATCGTGAGCAACAGAATTCTATTAAATCACAATGTTTAACTGCAAGGTAGGCTTTTCCCACATTCTACCACTGCCATCAATCCCACCATGGTTCATTGAAGGGTGGAACGGGGCATGTCAGTTTTAGTACCAGGACACCTAAAAATGAGTTGACAAACTGGTGAAGCTACAAAACATGATTAGATAAATGCTAAGTAGTGGACGAAGCATGCTATTGACAGAGCTCAGTGATCTCACAACCAACGAATCAGGTCAAAGCTATATAGTCCTGACACTTCTAGTCGTGAATGATACTGGGCAATTAAATAGCTTAACAGAGGTGAAGACTCCAAAAATAGTCATCCTCAATGACAGGGGAGAGTAGCCCAACAGGGCAAAAGCCAAGTCGGAATGCTTGATAAAAAGGGATAAAACAAAATGAGTGTAAAATAGCCATGGATATAAAACAGTTTTTAAGAGTTTTGCGAATATATAAAAAGATACAGAGTAGCTAACGTAAACATTGTTCCCTTAGAGGCAGAATCAGGAGAAATTATCACGGACAATGAGGAAATGGCAGAGATATTGAAGAAATATTTTGTACTTGTCCTCACAGTAGAAAGCACAAGCTGCACACCAAAAAGAGAGGCTAACCAAGGAACTAACAAGAGCAGTAAACAAAAGGAAATTATCTTAAGTGGAGATAGAAACGTCATGGATAAATTTATGGGACTAAAATCAGATAGATAACCACTGCCTGATGGTCTACATGTTGGGGTTCTAAAAGAAAGTAGCTGCTGATGTAGTGAATGCGTTGCTAATGATTTTTTTTCAAAATTCACCGGATTCGAGAAAGGTCCCATGGATTGGAAGCTAGCAAATGTAACAGCACCATTCAAGAAAGGAGGGAGTGAGAGTATAGGGACCTACAGGCCAGTTATTCTGTCATCAACATTGGGAATATGCTGAGGTCTGTTCTTAAAGACGTCTTAAGGATGTATTTAGGAAATGGGAGCATGATCAGATCAAGACAATATGGTTTTACGAAAGCAGAGTCGTATTTAACAGATATATTAGAGCTTCAGTGGGTGCAAGTAGTAGAGTAGATAGAGGGGAACCAGTAGGTAAACTATATTTTGATTTACAAATGGCGTTGGAAAAGGTACCACAAAAAAGTTAGATACACGGGATAAATGTGCATCGAGTTGTGGGTAATATATTAGCATGGATAGCAAATTGGTTAATGGACAGGGAGCAGAGTATAGGGGTAAATGGTGCATTTTCATATTGTTAATCTCTGACAAGCGGGGAGCCACAAGGATCGGCTCTAGGACTTCACCTATTTACAATCTACATTCCCGACTTAGACCAAACCAAGAGTAATGTATCTGAGTTTGCTGACACTACAAGGCTAGAAGAGAATGCAAGGTGTACGGATGACATGGATATGCTGAAAAATGACATCAACAGGTTACATGAGTGGACAACAGGGATGCGCATAATGTGGGGAAGTGTGTGATTATTCACTTTGGTTATAAGACTAGCAAAACATAATATTTTGTAAGAGGTGTGAAAATTGTAAAGGTTGATGATCAGAGGGACTTTGGAGCACTCGTACAAGGAACACAAGAAGTTAACATGCAGGTACAGCGAGCAATTGGTAAAGTTAATGTTGCGTTGGCAAAGGCATTAGAGTACAAAAATTGTACTGGGTTTTCATAAGGCACACCAGAAGTACTGTGCATAATTTTTGTCTCCATAATTAAGGAATGATTTGCATTCATAGGACGTAGTACAGCGAGGTTTTACTGGATTAGTTCCTGGGATGAGAGGGTGGTGCTATGATGAGTGGCTGTGTAAATTGGGTCTACACTCTTTTGCCATTCGAAGAATGACAGGTAATCTCATATGTCAGAAATATGAGGATGACCAGGGGGACCATAGGTCCGGTCAAGGACAATAGCGGGAGACTGTGTGTTGAGCCGGAAGAGATAAGTGAGGTTTTGAATGAGTACTTCTCTTCGGTATTTACGAATGAGAAGGGGTGTATTACTGAAGAGGACGGTGTGAAACAGACTGGTAAGCTCGAGGAAGTGCTCGTGAGGAGGGAAGATGTGTTGGGGTTTTTGAATAACTTGAAGATAGACAAGTCTCCCGGGCCTGACGGGGTATATCCAAGGATGTTATGGGAAGCAAGGGATGAAATTGCAGAGCCGTTGGCAATGATCTTTTCATCTTCTCTGCTGACGGGGGTGGTACCAGGTGATTGGAGGGTGGCAAATGTTGTGCCCCTGTTCAAGAAAGGGAATAGGAACAACCCTGGGAATTACAGGCCAGTTAGTCTTACTTCGGTGGTAGGCAAGTTGATGGAAAAGGTGCTGAGGGATAGGATTTCTGAGCATCTGGAAAGACACTGCTTGATTCGGGACAGTCAGCACGGTTTTGTGAGGGGTAGGTCTTGCCTCACAAGCCTGATTGAATTCTTTGAGCAGGTGACCAAGCAAGTGGATGAGGGTAAACCAGTGGATGTGGTGTACATGGATTTTAGTAAGGCATTTGATAAGGTCCCCCATGGTAGACTTATGGAGAAAGTCAGGAGGCATGGGATAGTGGGGAATGTGGCCAGTTGGATTAAGAATTGGCTAACTGATAGAAGGCAGAGAGTGGTCTTAGATGGTAAATACTCAGCCTGGAGCCCAGTTACCAGTGGCGTGCCGCAGGGATCAGTTCTGGGTCCTCTCCTGTTTGTGATTTTTATTAACGACTTGGATGAGGAAGTCGAAGGGTGGGTCAGTAAATTTGCAGATGATACAAAGGTTGGTGGAGTTGTGGATACCGAGGAGGGCTATTGTCGTCTGCAAAGGGACTTGGATAGGTTGCAGTGCTGGGCTGAAAAGTGGCAGATGGAGTTTAACACTGAAAAGTGTGAGGTCGTCCATTTTGGAAGGACAAACATGAATGCAAAATACTGGGTTAACGGTAGGGTTCTTGGGCATGTGGAGGAGCAGAGAGACCTTGGGGTCTATGTGCATAGATCATTGAAAGTTGCAACTCAAGTGGATAGGGCTGTGAAGAAGGCATATGGGGTGTTAGCGTTCATTAGCAGAGGGATTGAATTTAAGAGCCGTGAGGTGATGATGCAGCTGTACAGGACCTTGGTAAGGCCTCATTTGGAGTACTGTGTGCAGTTCTGGTCGCCTCATTTTAGGAAGGATGTGGAAGCCTTGGAGAGGGTGCAGAGGAGATTTACCAGGATGTTGCCTGGAATGGAGAATAAGTCTTACGAGGAAAGGCTGAACATTCTAGGCCTCTTCTCATTAGAAAGGAGAAGGATGAGGGGTGACATGATAGAGGTTTATAAGATGATCAGGGGAATAGATAGGGTAGACAGTCAGAAACTTTTTCCCCGGGTGGAGCAAAGCGTTACAAGGGGTCATAAATTTAAGGTGAAGGGTGGGAGATATAAGGGGGATGTCAGGGGAAGGTTCTTTACCCAGAGAGTGGTCGAGGCATGGAATGCCTTGCCCGGGGAAGTTGTTGAGTCAGAAACTTTAGGGACTTTCAAAAGGCTTTTGGATAGGTATATGGATAAAGGAGAATGATGGGGTATAGATTAAATTGTCCTTGACAGAGGACAAAGGATCGGCACAACATTGTGGGCCGAAGGGCCTGTTCTGTGCTGTATGTTCTATGTTCTATGTTCTATGTTCTATGAAACATAGACGATTCTGGAGCAGCTTGTGATGGTAGACACTGAGAGGTTGTTTCCTTGGTGGGGAATCTAGAGCACGGCGCCAGGATAAGGAGCCAATCATTTCGGACTATGATGAGGAGAAATGTCTTCACTCAAAGCGTTATGAATCATTGCAATTTTCTTCCTTAGAGGGTTGTGGGCGTTTCATCGTTGAATTTAACTAAGACAAATATATTTAAGGAACAGCAGCTGGTGTCGAGTGGACATGAGTCGGTTGCATCATTAGCTGACGTGAGGCTGTTGATGGAGATGGTACACTGGAACCATCAGCTGCTGTGAGGCTGTAGAATGAAGATGGAACAGTGGAATTATCAGCTGGTGTGATGCTGTCGAGAGGAATGGGGCAGTGGAACCAACAGATGTCTTGAACCTCTCGAGTGGAGATGTTACAGTGAAACCATCAGCTGGTGTGAAGCTTTCGATTGAAGATAGGTTAGTGAGATCATGTAACCCTAACTTGTTTGACAGTGTAGCTGTGAGAAACACAGAGGCAGAAGTGAGGACATCGAGGTGGAGGTTTTGGCCGACTGCAGTCTTGAAGCAAGCTCCGTACATGGTTCAACCTTCCTTTATAAAGAATGCTTGGAGCTAAGATGGCGTGACTTACCTCCGGGAAAAGGAATAATGTGAAGTGATTTGCAAAGTCTTCTGAAGAGAAGCATTTCACAGACTCGTTGCATGATACAGCACAAAAGGGCCTATTGTGCCGATGCTGAGTTTGGAAATAGCTATGCAGTTAGTCACACATTCCCCCTGCTCTTCTCCTAGCAGAGTTGCAAAATTTTCCTTTTCAAGTATTTACCAAATTCCCCTTTTAAAAGGTACTACTGAATCTGCTTCTACCATCCTTTCACACAGCACATTTATATCAGAACAGCTCGCTTGGGAAAAAAACGTTTCACCTTATTCCCCATCTGGATCTTTTAATGGTTATTTTAATTCTTTGTCCCCTGGTTACTGGCCGTCATGTCACTGGAAAATTTCTCCTTATTTTCTCTATCAAAACCCTTCAAGTATTTGAACTGTGAGCCATCGAAATGAGTGTGGGCTCTATTGATGAATTTCAATTGGGACACATCGTGACTTTCACGTGATCAAAATGACTTTTTTGCACATTAATTAAGTAAGGTTACTGTGTAATGTATGATAAATATGAGAGGAAAGGTGTAATTATGGGCTCGGTGATATCAGGCACATCCACTCCCCCCCCCCACCCCACCCCACCCCACCCATGGTGAACAGAGGAATTGGCAGGAAGGGAGACAGGATAGCAACTGGGTAAAACTCCTGGTAGGGAATTGAAGTTCAGGAAGGGGCAGAGAGTTTGGATTCTACCAACAGGAATGGCTCCTGGCATTTTTGGTTATTCCTCGCTTTATTGCTCAAGAAATTGCATTGAACTTACCTGTCATGTATCAATAAAACAGCACACAACCAACGTTGTCAATTCCTTCGATCGCTTGTAGTCGATACTCTCTGACGTTTAGGAGAATGAGAGGTGATCGCATTGAACTATATATAGATGTATACGGCTTGACATGGGAGCTGCTGGGAGGCTGTTGCACAGGTAGGAGTGTCGAGAAATCAGTGCAACAGTCTCAGGATATAGAGTCAGCCATTGCGGAGTGAGATAAGGAGAATTTCTTCACTCAGAGGTTTGTGAACCTTTGGAATTCTCCGTCCAAGAGAGCTGTGGATGCTCAGTCGTTAGGCAAAATTAAGAAGGAGATGGATTGCGTTTTGGCCCTGAAGAAATCAAGGGGCATGAGGAAGGGCAGGAAAGTGAAGATCAGTCATGATCTGATTGAATTTTGGAGCAGGCTCGAGGGCCTGAATGGCCTCCACCTGCTCCTAACTAGCATAATCTTACAAAGCCAACAATGGTGGAAGTGGGTAAACTCACTATCAGGACTGAACCTTCCAGCATTAGCCAGGGAACCGTAACTCGAATGATCTTTGGCGGGCAGTGGTGATGGAATGACGATCATGCTTGTGTGAGCTCTTCACCTATGGGCATCAGAGATAAAGTTGCCATACCCTGGCATGCACAGAAGATTGCACAAGAATTTGATGCAATGATCACTCCCCTCCTCTGTTTGATGGTCCAGTCATGGAAAACATCTGTATTCATAATGCTCTTCAATTGAAAACTTATGCTCCTTGTCTTCGCATGGTTATGTTCCTCTCTACCTTGGGAACATACTCTGGGCCCCAAAACCCTTCCTTTCTAAGTAAGTTCCTCCAGACTATACAACACTCCTTAACTGTGTATCGCCCTCAGCCCCTACAAGCCTCCTATTATTTCAATCTCCTCCAGATCTACAACCCTTCCCATTTCTGCAGACTCTTCTATCCCTACAAACCTTTGTATATTGAAAACTTACTCCGGCTGCCATAACCCTCCCTGCGTCTGTCAGGTCCTTTAGCCTTACAATTCTCCATATTCCTCTACCCTCCTTCAGCCATTAGAATATTATCTATCTCTGTATCCTCCTCCATCTCTTGCAATCCCCATCTCTCTGCAACCCCTTCCAACCTGACAAGCTTCCATATCCCAGTAACCTGGGGCTGAAACATTTAGCGATGGAATAGACTAATGCAGTACACTAAACTAATGCAGCATTGATTTACGGGATCACTGACATTTATGGCACAGAATGAAGCAATACGACCTATCATTTTTGTACCAACCATAAAAGAAGTTACTTAACTTCATCCTGCTTTCTAGCTCTTGGTCCATGATCCTGCAGGTTATGGCACCTCAAGTGCATATCACTTTGGAATAGAGCGGGTTAAGGGTAGACTTAATTGATGTGTTAAAAATTATGAAGATGGAGATAGATTGGATAAGAAGGACGTATTACCTTTGACAGAGAGGTCAATAATGTGGAGACATGGATTTAAAGATATTGGTGGAAAGATGAGAGGGGAGTTCAGGAGAAATATATTCACGCAGAGGATGGTGGGGTCTGGACCTCACTGGCTAAAAGCCTGACAGATGGAAAAACGTCATCACATTAAAAAAAAAACTCTTTAATATGCACTTGAGGTGCCAGAAACTTCAGGACAATGGACCAAGAGCTGGAAAGCGGGATGAGGTTAAGTAGCTACATTTTTGCTGGGCCTCTTTCTGTGCACTACATTTCACTGGTTCCATAATTCAATGCTGCATTAGTTGGGTGTCCTGTATTAGTTTGATGAATTGTATTACTTTGAGTTATTTGCTTGAGAAACGGTTTTAACTGGAAGTGATACATGAGCTTGAGGTTGGCATTGGTTTGAGATACTTTCGTCGTGTGAGGGGCTCTATTAATTTGGTGGCTAGTCTGAGGACTGTATCAGTTCCCAATAACCTATTATATTGAGTTACAATAATTTAAGATGTTGATTCGGTAAGAAGGGCTGCATCTGTTTTAATGATTCTATCAGTTGGATGGGCTGTGTTGATTGCAAGCGTTGTACTATTTGGAGAATCTGAATGGGTTGGAGGTGTTGTTTCGGTTTGAGGCCTGTATTGGATGGAGGGGCTACATCGTTTGGAGGGTCTGTATCTGTTGAATGTGCTGTTTAGTTTTGAATGGTTGTTTACAATGCCTCTGGTGCAGGAGCTGCATCGGTTGCAGGGGCTGTACCGATTGTCGGGACTGAATTGGTTGAGAGTCTGTAATGGTTGGAGCGTCTGTAACTGTTGAATTGTCTGTGTGCATTGAAGGGTCTTTATTACTTGAGTTGGACTTAAAGTCAACTGATTTAAAACTTTTATTAGTTTGAGCTGCTGTATTGATTTGAAATGCTCTATTAGTTCATGGTCTTGAAATAGTTTCAGACGCTGTATTACTTGAATTCTGCAATGCATAGTCACAAATAACCCAATTTAACTATTTAACAGAATGTCCACAGATAAAGAGGGCATCCACGTCCCAGAGGACAGAACAGCAGCCCTTAGACAGAAACTGACATTTGGAGTTTAAGTATTGAATAGTCACAATCGAGATAAGGGTATAACTGAGACAATAGGAGATCTGGTGTTTAGAACAATGGCGTTTGAAAGAGTCTTGCTGGGAGAATACGACTTCTAATATCCATTAGTTAATTAATTTGAAAAGAATTGTCCAGTCTTTGGCGTTTTCCAAGACAATCTCAGAACTAAATATGTTCTCTCATTAACACAATGTTGTAATCTGTTGCTCGACTTAAAAAAAAAACAAAGTGAACGATGTTGCAACTTCAATTTCCCTGTGGCGAAACCATAGGGTATAAATTAAAAGATGTGGGAATGCATTACCTCACAGTTCAATACAGACAGAGTGCCTGCAGCACGGAGGGACACATCCATTTATATAGAAGATGTATCAAACCTTATTCGGTATTGAGAAAATATATTACCTGATCCTTGCCATCATTGGTGTTCCTGGTAAGATACTATAATAATTGAAGTTGTGGAAATCTGTGTGCCAGCAGGTCTCTGGTATTACTTTTTGGCTGATAATATTACATGCTGATTTAGAGGTCACCACTGGACAGACAGCCAATAAGTGATATCATTTTGTTAAGTCAAATATGTTGAGTTATCTCTATGGGTTTATTCTTTTGATTAAACTGCAATACAGCGCCGGTTGTAATGCACAACCTCACTGAATTGTTATTGCTTTTCGTGGAATATTGTGTCATGCTGAATCAGACCTCAGTGAAAACTGCTCTCTGAGTGAATGTCTTACTGGAATTATCTATCACGGAGGAACTGCAATGAAAGTTAGTCACTAACCACAGTAGAACGCTGATCCTAGTGTCCATTTATTGCATGAAGTATCTGTCACTGTGGAGTTGTACCGCGTGTGGGTCACACACCAACGTGTAATTTCCTTTTTATCGGTTTCATGTGATGTGGGCACCTCTGGAAAGGACAGAATTTCTTGACCATCCATTGAGAAGGTGGTGCTCATCTGTCTTCCTGAACCGCTGCAGTCCACGTGGAGCGGGTAGACCGAGAGTGCTGTCAGGGATGGAGTTCCAGGATTCTAATTTCGTGGCAAAATATGGCAATGGCAATATATTTCTAAGTCAGGATGGTGAGTGGCTTGGAGGTTAAGTTACAGCTTCTGTGTTTCCACGCTCTCGACCTGCTAGATGCAAGTGTGTGAGGGTTTGGAAAGTGCTGTTGAATGAACATTAGCGAGGCATGCTTGCCTTCATTGGTCGGGGCATAGAGTATAAAAATTGGCAAGTCATGTTGCAGCTGTACAGAACCTTAGTTAGGCCACACTTAGAATATTGTGTACAATTCTGGTCGCCACACTACCAGAAGGACGTGGAGGCTTTGGAGAGGGTACAGAGGAGGTTTACCAGGATGTTGCCTGATCTGGAGGGCATTAGCTATGAGGAGAGGTTGGAAAAACCCGGATTGTTTTCACTGGAACGACGGAGGTGGAGGGGCGACATGATAGTGGTTTACAAAGTTATGAGTAGCATGGACATAGTGGATAGTCAGAAGCTTTTTCCCAGGGTGGAAGAGTCAGTTACTAGGGGACATAGGTTTAAGGTGCGAGAGGCAAAGTTTAGAGGGGATGTGCGAGGCAAGGTTTTTACACAGAGGGTGGTGAGTGCCTGGAACTTGCTGCCAGGGGAGGTGGTGGAAGCAGGTACCATAGAGATGTTTAAGAGACATCTTGACAAATATATGAATAGGAAGGGAATAGAGGGATATGGGCCCCGGAAGTGCAGAAGGTGTTCGTTTCGGCAGGCATCAAGATCGGCGCAGGATTGGGGGGCCGAATGGCCTGTTCCTGTGCTGTACTGTTCTTTGTTCTTTGAGTTGTTGCAGTGTATTTTGCAAACGGAAAACACTGCTGCTACTTTGTGCCAGTAGTGGAAGAAGTGAATGTTTAAGGTGGTGGATGCGATGCCAATTAATCCAGCTGCTCTAGTTTGGATGGTCTCGGGTTTCCTTAGATTTGTTGATGCTGCACTCATCCAGGGAAGGTATTCCACGAAACTCCTGACTTGTGCCTTGCAGCTGGAGGCCAGAATTGGGGTCAGAAGGTGGGGTACTCACCGCAGAACTCCCAGCCTCTGACTCATTGCTGTGGCTAAAGCATTTATTTGGCAGTTTCTGGTAAATGGCAAATCCAGGCTACTTATATTGGGGGATTCAGTGACGGAAATGGCATTAATGTCAAGGAGAGATGGCTAGTTTCTCTGTTACATAGAACATCGAACATTACAGCGCAGTACAGGCCCTCGATGTTGCGCCGACCTGTGAAACCATCTGACCTACACTATTCCATTTACATCCATATGTCTATCCAATGGCCACTTAAATGCCCTTAAAGTTGGCGAGTCTACTACTGTTGCAGGCAGGGCGTTCCACGCCCCTACTACTCACTGAGTAAAGAAACTACCTCTGACATCTGTCCTATATCTATCACCCCTCAACGTAAAGCTATGTCCCCTCGTGTTTGCCATCACCATCCAAGGAAAAAGACTCTCACTAGCCACCCTATCTAACCCTCTGATTATCTTATATGTCTCTATTAAGTCACCTCTCCCCCTCCTTCTCTCTAACCTCAAGTCCCCCAGCCTTTCCTCGTAAGACCTTCCCTCCATACCAGGCAACATCCTAGTAAATCTCCTCTGCACCCTTTCCAAAGCTTCCACATCCTTCCTATAATGCGGTGACCAGAACTGCACGCAATACTCCAGGTGCGGCCGCACCAGAGTTTTGTACAGCTGCAGCATGACCTCGTGGCTCCGAAACTCGATCCCCCTACCAATAAAAGCTAACACACCATATGCCTTCTTAACAGCCCTATTAACCTGGGTGGCAACTTTCAGGGATTTATGTACCTGGACACCAAGATCTCTCTGCTCATCTACACTACCAAGAATCTTCCCATTAGCCCAGTTTTGTTGGAGATGGTCATTGTTGGACAGTTGCGTGGTGCGAATGTTACTTGCCACTTATTCGCCCAAGGCCGACGGTTGCCTGTGTGTTGCTGCAACTGGACACCGACTGTTTCAGTATATGAGGAGTTGTGAATGGTACTGAACATAGTGCAATAATCAGCGAACATCCCTACTTTTGATCTTCTGATGGAGGCAAGGTCATTGATGAAGCAGCTGAAGATGGTTGAGCCTAGGACTCGACCGTAAAGATTTCCTGAATTAATTTTCTGGTACTGAGATGATTGACCTCTAATAATCTGAACTTTTTTTTTGTGCGAGGTATGAATGCAAAAAGTGGAGATTTCCCTTTGATTCCCATTGACTTTAATTTGGTCAAATATTGCCTTGATATCGAAGGCAGTCACTCCCACCTCACCTCTTGAGTCCAGCTCTTTTGTCCATTTTTGGATCAAGGCTGCAATGAGGTCTGGTCCATTTGGAATTCAAATTGGGCATCAGTGTTGTTGTTGTCTAAGTGGCGCTTAATGGCATTGGCAGCGGCTCTTAAAATGACTTTGATAATTACCGAAAGTGAACTGATGCAGCGGTAATTGGTACTATTGCATTTACCCTGCTTTTCATGGATCGGACATACCAGGGCAAATTTTCACATTGTCGGTTCGATGCCTGTGTTGTAGCTTCCAAGTACTGCAACTGCTTCCTCTGCTCCATCACTGTCCTGTGAATCTGTGGGTCTTTAATTGCTGAATTTCATTATCTTGATATCACATTGGATGGATGTTCGGCTGTTGATATTGAATCTTCCAGTTGTGCAACTGATTAAGGTTTAACAGATCAGCTGTTATCTATCACTCGGAGTCTGTACGTATGTAACCTCGATTAATCTCTTCCTTGGTACAATGATGTGTGTTCCTGTGAAGAGGGACACGAATAGCTGAGGAAAATATCTACTGTGTTTTCATAATAAAGAGATCAGAACGGGGCAGTGTATAATAACACGAGCAAACTCCTAATGATGAAATAAATAGGGCACGACCTTCAGTTCTGGAATCATCCTGGTTAATATCATTGCGCCTGCTCTAGTGCATTACTATCTTTGTGATATGGAGAGTAGAGCTCTACACAGTATGCTAAGTGTTGTATCACGTAGGTTCTATATTAGTTTAATATCAACTCTTTGTTTTCTTTTCAATTCCATTCCTCCAGAAACAAACATCAGCGCTACTTTCCTCCATAAACCTGTATTGCTACTTTTGAAATGATTTTTGAATCTATACCCACGAATCCTATTTTCCATCCTCGACCCAATTCAGATGCTTATATTTCGAATGAGTGTAGGGAAACTTTATTCATCTGATCAAAATGCATCACCTCACACTTAGGTCTCTTCAACTTAATTTGCAACTGAAATTCATAATGTGCAGTCTAATTATTATTATTATCTTTGCTAATTTGTTGAATTACTCCCCTATATTATCTGTGCTCTGAATTTGGATTAGTCAGCAAATTTTGAAATTTTGTTTCTGCTTCCAGATTCCATATACTTTAATGAAATGGTGAGCGACAGTTTTACCTATGCTGATCCCTTTGAAATACCATTTTCCACCTCTGATTTATACATCTGAATAAATATCTCTATCCACGACTTCCTGTTTTCAGTTTTTGTAGCCAGCTTGCTGACCATTTTTCTGCTTGTCCGTTCACTTTACTTGCTCTGAGATGGGCTTGTTGTCTGCTGCCTTGTCAAAGGCCTTCAAATAATTAAAGTATATTGCACCGACTGCATCAGTCCTATCTAGTCTTCCTTATTTTGTTTTTCAAATAATTCAGTTAGTCTGGTTAAAATGGCTTTCCTTTTGAAATATGAGAGGAATACGCTATTATACGGAGCCTCACAGCTCCAGCGACCCGGGTTTGATTCAGGGTACTGCCTGTGCGGAGTTTGCAAGTCCTCCCTGTGACCGCGTGGGTTTCCACCTGGTGCTCTGGTTTCCTCCCACAGCCAAAGACTTGCAGGTTGATAGGTAAATTGGCCATTATAAATTGCCCCTAGTATAGGTAGGTGGCAGGAGAATGGTGGGGATGTGGTAGGGAATATGGGATTAATGTAGGATTAGTATAAATGGGTCGTTGTTGGTCGGCACAGACTCGGTGGGCCGAAGGGCCTGTTTCAGTGCTGTATCTCTCTATGACTCTATGACTATATATTTTGTGTTTCTACATGATTTTCTATTCTAGCTTTGAAAACATATTGCATTATCCTTTCTAACACTGACGTTATACTAACTGGGCTGTAGATCGTTGGTCTTCATCAACTTCTGTTTTAAATACAAGAAACACATTCGCTGTCCGACAGACCTCTGCAGTATTCCTCACTCTGATGATAATTAATGAATTGATAATTGTGCCTCTGCGATCTCTTCCCTATCTTTTTTAGTATGTGTGGATACAATCCATCGAAACAAAAGAGTTGACTCTCTCTTTGATTATTTTATTAAATATTCCCCCCATTTCCACCTTAAATGCTGCGAAGTTTTTCGTTGACGTTTATTTGATAGTTTAGTAACAACCACAGCCAAACCCCTGCCCCAACACTCAGAGATTTTTCTCCCTTCTTCAGATTCTGAATACTCCTCCATTGGTTCGTTTTGCCCCAACTATCCCACAACATACGAGACGCAATTCCTTCTCTGAGCGGTGCTCCAGAAGCTCATTTACATTTCTTTCCATGTCAGTCTTCCCGAATGTGCTCCAACATTCAATAATCCAGAGTTGTCCATAGACTCACATTGGATGGGATCTCGCCTGACAGATACCAGGAGGTTGTAGGCCGGACAGTTTTCCTCCACCATCTCCTGCTGATGCATTCCAAGGGCCCCTTTTGGAATTGATTTATTTTGTTTCATTCACTCTCCATTCTGCCGGAACTCTTCCCTTCCTCATTGGTTCTGCTTTAGTTTAGTTTAGTTTAGAGATACAGCACTGAAAGAGGCCCTTCGGCCCACCGAGTCTGTGCCGACCATCAACCACCCATTTATACTAATCCTACACTAATTCCATATTCCTACCACATCCCCACCTGTCCCTATATTCCCCTACCACCTCCCTATATACTAGGGGCAATTTATAACGGCCAATTTACCTATCAACCTGCAAGTCTTTGGCATGTGGGAGGAAACCGGAGCACCCGGAGGAAACCCACGCAGACACAGGGAGAACTTGCAAACTCCACACAGGCAGTACCCAGAATTGAACCCGGATCACTGGAGCTGTGAGGCTGCGGTGCTAGCCAATGCGCCACTGTGCCGCCCGTATTTAGAATGCAAATACTCGCTATTTCTTCATCTAGACCCATGTGCTGGGATCCTCTTGTAAAGTACAGCTGTATGGATCTCTGGTGGAAGCGATGGGATATACCAGACTCAAATTGCATGGCTCTGAGAGGCTGTCTGAGTCCCAGCTAAGTTGTCTTCGTGTTGGATACTGTTGTGTATTGTCCATTTGATTTGTAGTGTATTGTTTATTTGAGCTGAACATACACGCTTGGTGTAGCATGCACAGTGTGCACTTAGAGGACGCTCCATTAAAATGTTCTGTTTTACAGTCGCCATCCAGAGGTAAAGCCGTTTGTTTCTTCCATTGATTTACAATAGCAGATCTGCAATGTGAGATCTTACAGATACTTGGATCAATATTTTTTCCAATCAAATTCAGGTTCCCCTCCTTTCTACATTTTTCTAGTTCTTTGTTGACTGGGGCCATTTCCTTATTTTGCCTTGAACAGGAAAATGTTATTAACATTGCTTGTACTTTCCGCCCTCTCTCATCTTCACATGGTCCGTCTTTGGTACTTCACTTCCTTGGCTTCGTTACCTCCATTTCAGGGGATTGGCTGCCCACCAATATCTGCTATAATCCCACCGACTCCCACAGCTACCTTGATTATACTTCCTCCCACCCCGATTCCTGGATAGGTTATGTTTCATTCTTCCAGTGTTTCCAACTCGGTTGCATCTGTCCCAATGATGCTACCTTCCATACCAGCCCTTCTGAAAATGCTGTCATTATTCCTCAGCCAAGGATTTTCCTCCACTGTGGTTAACAGAGCCTCGAGCATCCATCCAACTACGTCCATTGCCACTTTCATCTACTCGCCTCCCTGCAAGAGCTACGATAATATACCCCTTGTCCTCACCATCCCAACTATATTGTATTCAATGTAACATCCTCCAACATTTCTGCCACATCCAGCTCGGTCCAACACCAATCATATATTCTGCTCTCCTCCCGAACCTTGTTCATTTCGAAACCCTGGTCCACTCCTCAATTACCCCCAACATTCGCTTCATTCAACAGAGCATCTTTACGTGCAAGTGCAATAGATGTAGCACCTTCTCATTTACTTCTTCGCTTCCCACTGTCCAAGGCCCCAAAAACTGTTCCCGGGTGAAACATCGATTTGCTTGTACTTCAAATAATTTCTTAACAGTATTCGCTGCACATGAAGGAGTCTCTTGTATGGTGGAGAGGAGCAAATACAGATTGGTTGATTGCTTTGCTGAAGTTCTCCATTCAGTCTGCAGTGTGACCGCAAGCCTCCATTACCTTGTCACTTTAGTTCTACATCTCATTCCAACTCTGCCCTCTCTATCCTCGACCTCCTACACTTTTCCAGTGAAGCTCCATTAGGGAACAGCCCTGCATGCTTCAATTCGGCATCTTATTCTCTGTTAGTCTCAACACTGAGGTTAAAATATTCTAATCTTTGCTCCCATTTTCCCGGATGACTTGTGCTGGCAATGGAGGACGGATACACCAGGGTCACTGGGAGTGAAGGGGGTGTGGGATGGTGCATGGGTGGGGATTCACAATTGGTTCACAGCTATCAGTTTTCTGGGCCACTGGAAACCCCTTTTTGCCAGAATTTCCGTGCTCACCGCACCCTCTGTTATTCTGCTACAACAATTTACAATCTCTGGATAAATCCTCTGTTCCTTAAATTGTCCCATTCGTCTTGCACCATCATCCCTTTTGTCATTGAATTGCTCCTTCCCTCCTCCCTATCACAGCCTTTGTTCTTTTGTTCCCCTATTTCCTGCTTTTTACTGGTTCTGTTGTTGCTTTAAAACTGTTAATCACTAATATCTGCCCGGTCTGATGAAAGGCTATAAACCTAGAATATTAATCCTGTGTCTCTCCACAGGTGCTACATAGCCCACTGAGTGTTTTCAACATTCTCCTACTTTATTAGATTTTCAGCAGTTATCAGTATTTTGTTTTTGATCTACAGGCTAGTTGTGGGTATTAAAAGTGACGAGTGGCACAGGCGGGCGGCGGTGTTTTGGTATTTTAACTCCATACACTTCCTATTTATCTTTGATTGGTTCCCGCCTGAAGTCAGCCTGACTCAGAGGCTCAGCTTCCAGTTGGGAAAAGAGAACTGTGGAGCAGGTCCCAAGACCACGGGGTATGGACTGCTGTCTGATACCATGGTGTAAAATCCCCAGATCCTTAGACAGAGATAGTGGTGACATCTCTGTTATCTATGCTGCTGATCCGTAACCCCAGTGATAGGTCTCTTAGCCTGGAGCGCAGTTCAAGAGAGGGGAGGAGGAAAAGGAGGAGGGGGATGGGAGGGTGTCAGATTCTTAACTCTGGAAAGTGGTCTCCTATCCTAGAGCATATACCGTGTTGGAGGATGGTCTGGGGAAGGGGTGGGATAGTCCTGATCCCCAAACGTTTGGATGGATCTGCTATCCTGGAGCGTGGTCCAAGGCAGCTGAATGGAAGAGGATTGGGTCTGTCTAATACAATACAGGATAGGGGAACGGATCTCTGGGCGTTTGATGCAGGCAGGTAGTCCATTCAGAAGGAGTTTCTGATCCCGGGAGGGTCTCATCCCTGGGAGAACATTATCTTTGGGGAGAGGCTGATCATGGGGGTTTCATCCCCAAACGTTCCAGATCCTAATGGGCTTTGCATGATCCCAGGCAGTGTCTAAGCCCAGTACGAGGAAGTCTGATCATACGGGTCCGATCTCCAACCCTGGGTGTCGTTGTTTGAGTAGTGGGGTTCATGCGGAAACACAGATGGCCGGAGCTAAACCTGGAAAACAGATTTAATTGGAGAATTCCAGCCAAATTAGAATATTCAAGTTACCAACCAGCCTCTGGGAGTCATTGTCTGCCTGCCCCCTGTCCCAACTCCGTTAAGCTGGATGTGGGTGGTTGTAAGCAGATTGTTCTTTTGCTGTTAATTTCCTGACCTCACAGTCTCTGTCATACATGAAAAATGTTTGATCAGTAATATCCAGTTCATTTTCTCTTTTCTCTCCTGCAGTTAATTTAGTGGCGATTGTGATTCTGTCTCGGGACAAGTGTGGACTCTCCACCTGCACCACTCGCTACCTGGTAGCCATGGCAATGGCAGATTTACTGGTCATTGTAACTGATGTCATACTGTATCGTATCAGTTATTATTATTTCCCAGGATCATTCCTGGACATCACCCCCGTGTGTCGTGTTACTGCTGTTGTGAGTCGTGCATCCACAAACTGTTCTGTCTGGTTCACCATCACTTTTTCCTTTGATAGATATGTGGCCATTTGTTGCTCAAAGCTGAAAACGAAATATTGCACCGAGAAAACTGCGGCTGTGGTTCTAGCAACAACCTGCGTTCTGCTCTGCTTAAAAAGTGTCCCCTTCTACTTTCCATATGAACCTGTACAGATAATTGACAATGTACCATGGGGCTGTTATCCAAAATTAAGCTATTATACTGAGCCCGGATGGGTGGGATTTGACTGGTTTGATACTGTAATAACCCCATTGCTCCCATTCGCTTTAATACTGTTGTTCAATGTTCTGACAGTGAGACACATTTTAGTCGTCAGTCGAGTCCGTAAGGGACTGAAGGCTCCCAGCAAGGGAGAAAATTGCAGTGACCGAGAGTTGGCGAGCAGAAGAAAGTCTATGATTTTACTACTCACCATATCCACCAGCTTCATACTTCTGTGGTTGCTACTTGTTATAAATTTCTTGTATTATAGCATTGCAGGAAAAAGTCCTGGGGATTACAATGATTCTGAATTTATCGCTCAACAAGTTGGAATTATGCTAATGAATTTAAGTTGCTGTACTAACACATTTATTTATGGGGCGACACAGTCCAAATTTAGAGAGCAGGTCAAGAGAGCGGTGCAGTATCCAGTTATATCAATTATTCAATTAAAGTATAAACAAAACAATTGAGAGCAGCTCAGGGGAGGGTAGTAGTGTTTCCATCCAAGAATGTAATATTTCATCATACGTTCATCAACCAAATGAGATCAGGAATTGCTGCAGGGGGAGGGGGCGCTATTTCCGATTGGCAGAGGAGTAGACACGTGACAATGATCCAGCGGGTAAGTGATAAGAGGTGACCACTGGATGATCTGAAGGACTGAGGCAGAAGTAGCAAAACATGCAAAAGAACTGTGAGCAGCAGGCAAGAGGTGACAGACAGCTTGAGGACCAGAAGTATACTGGCATGACATGTCGCACACGTCAAAATACAGTGGGCCCTGGACAAGAGGCGACTTGTGGAGGAGTGGACATTAAAGGGCAACAGAAGCGCCACAGTGTCCCCTATTAAACAGGAGAGTAACAGCAGCCACCGTCTCATTACCACTCCACCATTTCCCCACCCCATCATTTACCCTCCCCAGTGCCCGGCCTCATTCCCAATCCAAATTTCAACTCTCCCATTTTCATTAAAAGAGTCCCCTTTCCGATTACTACAAACCTATTACCCCTCCCCATTATTCCCCCATTGCCTCTCTTCATTTCCCCTTCTCGTTTACTCTCCCTCTTTGTGGGCTCATTGAAGATGTACAATACTCCACGTAGTGGGTAGTCGGTCTTTAATAAATGTCCCATTGCTATGGTAGCAAAATATTGTCACCATGAACAAACGTCAAATGGATGGCTGATGTTTGTGGAGTTTTACAGATGTTCTGAGAGAGAAGAAAGAAAGGAGACGGAATGAAAGGGGCAGAAAGAGAGATACACAGATCGAAAGGGTGACTGAGAGACTGACAATGAAATAAGGATATTTATGATGGGACATAGGAACAGGAGAAGGCCATGAAGCCCCTTAATCCTGTTCTGACATTCAATGAATTAGAGGAGTGCAGAAATCTTGGTGGGTTGTGGGGCTGGGGAAGAGCATACAGATAGCTACAGACAAGGTTATTGAGGGATTGAAAATAAGCATGAGATTTTTAATATCAAGTCATTATTTGATGCATATCAATGTAAGTCAGTGAACATAGCGGTGATGTTTGAGCAGAGCTTGGTGTGAGTTAAGACATGGGATACAGAGTGTTAGATGACCTCAGATTTACAGTAAGTGAAATGTCAGAGACTGGCCAGGAAAGTGTTGCAACAGACCACTCTAGAGATAACAAACGCATTGATGAGTTTTTCAGGAGCAGATTGGCAGAGACAGGGGCAAATTCAGGCAATGTAACAGATGTAAGCTAGTTGGCTTCTGTGACGGTATTAATATGTAGCTGGTAGCTCATTACAGGGTTAACTATTACAACAAGAATGTGAGCGATGTGTTCCTGCCTCAGACAGTTATTGTGGAAGGGTATATAGTCAGTAACTAGGGAATGGAGTTTGAAGCAGGTATTGAAAACCATAGCTTTAGTCTTCCGAGTGCTTAAAAGAAAGACATTTATGTTCATCCAGTACTGGATGTCAAATAAGCAGTCGGATAATTTAGAGACATTGCAAGGGTTGAGAGAGGTGGTGGTGAGGGAGAGCTGGATATTATCAGCATACATTTGGAAATTGAGGTTGTGCTTTTGAATGATGTCACCAAGCAGCAACATGTAAGTAAGAAATGGAGAGGGGGCAAGAATTGATCTTTGGGAGACAGTACAGGCAATGGAGCATGAGAGGCCATTGAAGGGATTCTCCGGCTATGATTAGATCAATACGAATGAAACTAGTTGAGAGCACTCCCACCCATTTGGACGAAAGTGGAGAGGCTTTGTGTTGGTAATCATGTCAAAGGCTGAAGACAGATCAAGAAGGAAACCTGAATGAAGGTGAGTCAGACCTCGAGTTCCAACAAAGATGAGCATGCGCTTTACAGTTGACAAGACGTTCAAGGGCTTTGGAAGGTAATGGGAGGTTGGAGATGGGACGCTGTTTTGCAAGGCTGGTGGGGTCAAGAGTTGCTTTTGAGGAGGGGCTGATAACATTAGACTTAAAGGAGAGAGAGACAACACCTGAAGGGAGAGAACTGTTAACAATATCTGCTAACGTGGAAACCAGGAGTTGTGGTTGGATTTTTTTTGAATTTTTGAATTAGAGATACAGCACTGAAACAGGCCATTCGGCCCACCGAGTCTGTGCCGACCATCAACCACCCATTTATACTAATCCTACACTAATTCCATATTCCTACCACATACCCACCTGTCCCTATATTTCCCTCCTACCTACCTATACTAGGGGCAATTTATAAGGGCCAATTAACATATCAACCTGCAAGTCTTTGGCATGTGGGAGGAAACCGGAGCACCTGGAGGAAACCCACGCAGACACAGGGAGAACTTGCAAACTCCACACAAGCAGTACCCAGAATTGAACCCGGCTGTGCCGCACCTGCTGCTGAGCAATTTTGTCAGAATAGGATAGAGGGAACAGAAGGTGGTTCTCGTGGATACGATTAGCTCAAAAAGCGATTGAGGGGAGATACAAGATCAGACGAACACAAGAAACAAGAGCCGGAGTCGACCAGGTGGCTCATCGAGCCTGCTCTGGCATTCAAAACGATCATGACTACTCGAAGAATTCAACTCCATTTCCCCACCCACTCACCATATCCCATGATGGGCTAAGAGACTAAGCATCTGTCTATCCCTGCCTTAAATGTATTCAACAATGGAGCATATAATGCACTGTTGGGTAGAGAATTCCAAAGATTCACAACCATTTGTGTGAAGTAATTTCTCCTCGTCTAAGTCCTAAATGATCGGCCCCTTATCCTGAGACCTTGTCCCGACATTCAGATTCCCCAACCAGTGAAAATAATCTCTCAGTGTTTACCCTATTCAGCCCCTTCAGAATCTTATAAGTGTCAATAAGATCACCTCGCATTCTTCTAAACTGCTGAGAATTCAGACCCAATTTACTCAGCTTCTCATCATCGGACAACCTCCTCCTCCCACAGTCCTATCAAGTGAACGTTTGCTGCACCATATCGAATTACAATGTATCCTTCCATAAATGTGGAGACCACATACAGTGCTTCAGAAATGGCCTCATGACTACCCTGCACAATTTTGGCAATACTTCCTTATTCCTGTTCCCCCATCCCTTGCAATAAAAAACAACATGCCTGCTCAATTGCTTTCTGCACGTGTATGTTAAATTTCTGTGTTCCTTGTACAAGCACACCCAAGTCTCTTTGAACATGGACATGCACACGTTTCAGAGCTTTAAAAAAAAATCTATTCTTACAACCAAAGTGCATAACCTCACACTTCCCTACATTATACTCCATCTGCCATCTTATTGCCCAGTCACTTAATATGGCTTTGTAGCCATTCTGTGTCCTTCCCATAGCTTATTTTTCCACCTACCTTTGTACCATCAGCAAACGTAGATACATTACTCTCTATCATTTCATCTAAGTCATTAATATTAATTGAAAACTGCTGAGGCCCCGCCACTGATCCTTGTGGCACTCCAATATTTACTGCCTGCCAACTTGAAAATGCTCTGCTTACGCCCACGTGTTGCTTCTTGTCTGTTAACTGATCATCAAACTATGCGAATTTGGTACCCCCAGCTCCATTAGGCCTTACTTTGCCTAATAACCTTCTTTGGCACCTTACCGGATGTATTTTGGAAATCCAGTTATACTGCACTGACTGCCTCCCCTTTGTCTGCCCTCCCAATTCCATCCCCCCAAAAAACTCTTTATTGGTGAAACAGAATTTCCCTTTAGTAAAACCATTTTGTCTTGTTCTAATCACATTGTGTTTTTCTAACTGCATTGTTAAGACTTACGCAAAATAGACTCCAACATTTTCCCAATGACTGATGCTCGACTAACTGGCCTGTAGCTCTCTGTTTTCTCTCTCCCTCCTTTCTTGAAACGCGATGTAGCATTTGCCAACTTCCAATCTGATGGGACCATTCCCGAATCTAAGAAATTTTGGAAAATCGTAGTTAGTACATCCACTATCTCTGCAGCTATCCCTTTTAGAACCCTGGGGTGTAGGCCATTAGGTCCTGGAGATTTGTCAGATTTTAGCCCCTTATGTTTCTCCAATACTTTTTCACCACTGATGTGAATTTCCTTAATTTCTGCACTCTTTTTAGCCCGAGGTTTCTGCTTATTTCGGGGATGGAACTTGTGTTATACTGTGAAGTAATACGAAATAGGGGGGAAACTACTGGAAGATGTAAGTTCAGGGATAGGGCAGGGGGGAGCTTGACAGGAAGTTTGATCTGGTGTATGTGAGGTGGAAAACGAGGGCATAGAAACATAGAAAATAGGAGCCGGAGTAGGCCATTCGGCCGTTCGAGCCTGCTTCACCATTCATTATGATCATGGTTGATCGTCAAACTCAATAACCTGTTCCCACTTTCACCCCATATCCTTTGAATTCTTTCGCCCCAAGAGCTATATCTAACTCCTTCTTGAAAACATACAATGATTTGGCTTCAACTGCTTTCTGTGGTAGTGAATTTCACAGGCTCACCACTCTCTGAGTGAAGTAATTTCTCCTCGTCTCAGTCCTGAAAGCTTTACTCCGTATTCTTACACTATGACCCCTGGTTCTGGACTACCCCACCATCGGAAACACCCTTCCTGCATCTACCCTGGCAAGTCCTGTTCGAATTTTATAGGTTTCTATGAGATTCCCCCATCAATCTTCTGAACTCCAGCGAATATAGTCCTAACCGACTCAATCTCTTATAGTTCTTAACAAATAATTTGCATCAGTTGCACAAAAGAGGGGGAAGACACATCAGGTGAAGTGTGAAACATAGTGAGAGGGGAAATAGTAGGGAGATAGCATCTTTGAAGTTGATAAATTACTAGACAAGGCCGAGTTGTATCACAGGCCATGAAGGGAATCATGCGTGGAAACAATGAAAGCTTTGACCATCATTTTTCCATCCTCTCTGGCTGCAGGCGTGGTGTTGGAGGACTGGAGGTGTGCTTATGTTAAACCAACTTTCCCGGTATATATACCAATTTTGATATAAATCAGTGATTTAAATTTAAATATAGGGGCATGATTAAGAATTTTGCAGCTTATATAAAAATGCTGTGTGGTTGAGGAAAGTTGCAGACTGCAGGAAAATATCAGGTGGACAGAAAATTGGCTAATGGAGTCCAAACCGGAAAAGTTTCTTTAAATTATCTCTGAATACATTTGGTTAAAAAAAAACTATCAATCTCAGATTTAAACATTAACAATTGATACAGCATCAAATGCCATTTGCAGAAAAGTTTCAAAATTCTACTATATTTTATATGTGGAAGTGTTTCCTAACTTAACTCATAAGAACATAGGAACATATTAACAGCTAAATTGGGAGCAGGAGAAGGCCACTCGGCCCCTCGAGCCTGTTCAGCCATTCAATCTGTTCATGGCTGAACTGCTGATCCACTTTCTGCTTTCCCCGCCCCGATAACGTTTTACCCCTTTTCTTATCAATAAGCTATCTACCTCTGCCTTAAAAATATTCAAGGACCCTGATTCCACCGCTTTTTGAAGAAGAGATTTCCAAAGATTCACGACTGTCTCTGAGAAAAGAAATATCCTCAAATGTGTCTTAAAATGGCGACCCCTTATGTTTAAAGAGTGCCCCTTAGTTCTGGATTATGCCACAGAAGGAAACATCCTTTCCACATCCACCCTGTCAAGACCCCTCTGAATTTTATATGTTTCAATCAAGTCGCCTCTTACTCTTCCAAACTCCAGTGGAGGAAAGTTTTGCAAGTCCTGTCTTCCCTCAGAAGACAATCTGCCCATTCCAGGTACTAATCGAGCAAACCTTCTCTGAACTGCTTTCAATGCATTTGCACCCTTCCTTAAATGAGGAGACCAATACTGTACACAGTGCTGCAGACGTGATCTAGCCAATGCCCCGTACAACTGAAGCATGACCTCCTTACTTTTGTACTCAATATCCTCGCAATAAATGCTAACATTCTATTAGTTTTCCAAATTTCTTGCTGTACCTGCATACTACCTGTTTGTGATTCATGTACTATGCCACACAGATCCCTCTTCATCTCAGAGCTCTGCAATCTCTCACCATTTAGATAATAAGCTACAATTTTATTCTTCCTGCCAAAGTGGACATTTTTTGGGGGAACTGCTAACGCTGCACCTCTGTTAAAAAGGGAGCGAGGGACAGATCGAATAATTACAGACCAGTCAGTCTAACAACAGCATTGGGCAAATTATTGGAATCTATTCTGAGAGACTGGATAAACTGTCACTTAGAAAGGCACAGGTTAATCAAAGGTAGTCAGCACTGATTTATTCAGTTAAGACGTTGTCTGACCAACTTGAAGAACTACCATGTAAGATAAATGAGGGTAGTTCAGTTGATGTGGTCTACATAGATTTTAGCAAGTCTTTTGATGAGGTCCCACATGGAAGACTGGTTAAAAAAGTAAAATCCCATGGGATCCATGGAATGTCGCAAGGTGGATACAACATTGGCTCAGTGGCAGGAAACAAAGGATACATTTTCATTCATGCGTTGGCAACTGGAGAGCTGTTTCCAGCGCTGTTCTGCAGGACTCAGTACTGGGTCCCCTGCTTTTTGTGGTATATATTAAGGACTTGGACGTAAATGTAAGAGGCATGATTAAGAAGTTTGCAAACAACACAACATTGTCTGTATGGTAGATTACGAGGAGGATAGCTGGAGGCTACAAGAAGATATTGATGGTATGGTCACCAGGGAATTCAACTGGGCAAATTATGAGTTGATGCATTTGGGGAGGACAAACTAGGAAAAGGAATACCCGATTAATATTCAAGAGCAGTTATTATTACTTTCCAGGATCTTTCCTGGAAATTGTCCCTGTGTGCAGTGTTATTGCTGACCTGACATGCACAGCCTCAGACTTTTTAGAACATTACAGCGCAGTACAGGCCCTTCGGCCCTCGATGTTGCGCCGACCTGTGAAGCCATCTGACCTACACTATTCCATTTTCATCCATATGTCTATCCAATGACCACTTAAATGCCCTTACAGTTGGCGAGTCTACCACTGCTGCTGGCAGGGCGTTCCACGGGCCTACTACTCTCTGAGTGAAGAAACTACCCCTGACATCTGTCCTATATCTATCACCCCTCAACTTAAAGCTATGTCCCCTCGTGTTTGCCATCACTATCCGAGGAAAAAGACTCTCACTATCCACCCTATCTAACCCTCTGATTATCTTATATGTCTCTATTAAGTCACCTCTCCTCCTCCTTCTCTCCAACGGAAACAACCTCAAGTTGCTCAGTCTTTCCTCGGAAGACCTTCCCTCCATACCAGGCAACATCCGAGTAAATCTCCTCAGCACCATTTCCATAGCTTCCACATCATTCCTATAATGCGGTGACCAGAACTGCACGCAATACTCCAGGTGCGGTCTCACCAGAGTTTTGTGCAGCTGCAGCATGACCTCGTGGCTCCGAAACTCGTTCTCCCTACTAATAAAGGCTAACACACCATATGCCTTCTTAACAGCCCTATTAACCTGGGTAGCAACCTTCAGGGATTTGTGCACCTGGACACCAAGATCTCTCTGTTCATCTACACTCGGGACAGCACAGTGGCGCAGTGGTTAGCCCCGCAGCCGCACAGCTCCAGTGACCCGGGATCAATTCTGGGTACTGCCTGTGTGGAGTTTGCAAGTTCTCCCTGTGTCTGCGTGGGTTTCCACCGGGTGCTCCGGTTTCCTCCCACATGCCAAAGACTTGCAGGTTGATATGTTAATTGGCTATTATAAATTGCCCCTAGTCTCGGTAGGTGGTAGGAAAATACAGGGACAGGTGGGGTGTGGTAGGAATGTGGAGTTCGTTATAGGAGTAGGGTTAGTGTAAGTGGGTGGCTGATGGTCGGCGCAGACTCGATGGGCCGAAGGGCCTGTTTCAGTGCTGTATCTGTAAACTAATACTAAACTAAACTACTAACAAGAATCTTCCCATTAGCCCAGTACTCTGCATTCCTGTTAACCCCTCCAAAGTGAATCACCTCGCACTTTTCTGCATTAAACTCCATTTGCCATCTCTCAGCCCAGCTCTGGAGCCTATCTATGTCCCTCTGTACCCTACAACATCCTTCGGCACTATCCACAACTCCACCGACCTTAGTGTCATCCGAAAATTTACTAACGCACCCTTCTACACCCTCTTCCAGGTCATTTATAAAAATGACAAACAGCAGAGGTCCCAAAACAGATCGTTGCGGTACACCACTAGTAACTAAACTCCAGGATGAACATTTGCCATCAACCACCAACCTCTGTCTTCTTTCAGCTCGCCAATTTCTGATCCAAAGCTCTAAATCACCTTCAACCCCATACTTCCATATTTTCTGCAATAGCCTACCGTGGGGAACCTTATCAAACGCCTTACTGAAATCCATATACACCACATCCACTGCTTTACCCTCATCCTCCTGTTTGGTCACCTTCCCGAAAAACTCAATAAGGTTTGTGAGGAACGTCACAAAACCGTGCTGACTATCGCTAATGAAGTTATTCTTTTCAAGATGATTATAAATCCTATCTCTTATAACCTTTTCCAACAGTTTACCCACAACCGAAGTAAGGCTCACAGGTCTATAATTACCAGGGCTGTCTCTACTCCCCTTCTTGAACAAGGGGACAACATTTGCTATCCTCCAGTCTTCCGGCATAAAGATCAAGGACAAAGGCTCTGCAATCACCTCCCTCGCTTCCCAGAGAATCCTAGGGTAAATCCCATCTGGCCCAGGTGACTTATCTATTTTCACACTTTCCAAAATTGATAACGCCTCCTCCTTGTGAACCTCAATCCCATCTAGCCTAGTAGCCTGAATCTCAGTATTCTCCTCGACAACATTTTCTTTCTCTACTGTAAATACTGACGCAAAATATTCATTTAACACTTCCCCTATCTCCTCTGATTCCACACACAACTTCCCACTACTATCCTTGATTGGCCCTAATCTAACTCTAGTCATTCTTTTATTCCTGATATTCCTATAGAAAACCTTAGGGTTTTCCCTGATCCTATCCGCCAATGACTTCTCTTGTCCTGGCCTTGCTCTTCTTAGCTCTCCCTTTAGATCCTTCCTGGCTAGCTTGTAGCTCTCAAGCGCCCTAACTGAGCCTTCACGTCTCATCCTAACATAAGACTTCTTCTTCCTCTTGACAAGCGATTCAACTTCTTTAGTAAACCACGGCTCCCTCGCTCGACAACTTCCTCCATCTGTTCACCATCTGGTTCACTGTCACTTTCACCTTTGATCGATTTGTGGCCATTTGTTGCCAGCAGCTGAAATCAAAATATTACACCAAAAAACGCCAAGAAAACGACAGTGTGGTGCTACTAACAACTTGCATTCTTCTCTGTTTAGAAAATATCCCTTACTACTTTGTATATAAACTTGCTAAGCTAATTGACAATATAGTGTGGTTGTGTTATCCAAGTCAAAGCTATCGCACTGAACTCGGATGAGTGGGATGTGAACAGTTTCACATAGTTTTAACCCCATTGTTCTCATTTTCTTTGATTTTTTCCCTCACCACACTGCGTATCAGACACATTTTAGTGACGTGAGGGACTGAAGGGTCAGAACAAAGGGTAGATGTGCAGTGACCCAGAGCTGGAGAGCAGAAGGAGGTTTGCCACTTTACTCTTCACTGCATCAGGGAGCTTCATACTTCTCTGGTCAATATATGTCATACAATTCCTATTTTATATCATGGCAGGGAAAGAACCCAGGGATTACAAAGGTTCTGAATATATATTCCTGGAAGTCGCATGGATCTTGTTGAATTTAAGTTGCTGCACAGACACATTTATTTATGGGGCAACTCAGTCCAAGTACAGCGAACAGCTTAATAGTACAGTGAAATATCCATTTGCAATAATTATTCAATTGATAAATGAAAAAAAAAACATCTGAGAGCAACCAAGATGCGGGTCCCACTGTTTCCACTGCGTGAATTTAGTATTTATCCAGAATGGGAAAGAGGTCACATACAAGCTGGATGAGCCGAAATACCACTGGCGGGTTTGGGATGTGTGGGCAGGAGTAGGGGGCCACACAGGGGAAACTGCAGCGGGGCGATTGGCAAGAGGTGACAAACAGCTGGATGCCACGAAATACACTGGCGGTGGTGGGGATTTTGTCACAAAAGCCAAAGACCAGTGGGGCAAATGATAAAGGGTAAATGACAGCTAGATAACGAGAAATGTACTGTCCCTGGGTACGGGTGTAACATAAGCCAAAGCTCAGTGAGACAAAATTCAAGTGTTGGATTTTGGAGCATTTTGAAGAGAGAGGGCAGTAGGTGAGTCTGGGTGCCTCCTGTAGGACATCAAGAGAAACAAAAGCCACAATTTCTCCACCTCCACTGGTTAAATTCTTAGCTCTGCACATCTGATCAACAGTAAATACAAGTTTTCTAAGAAAAGTGAACGTGCTGCTGATGCTGGAAACCTTCTCGTGTCAGTTTTTTTCTTATTTTTTATTTTGGAGACACATCTTGAGTCTGTCTCCCTTCTAATCCCATTTTTTATTTATTTAGAGAAAGAGCACTGAAACAGGCCCTTCGGTCCTCTGAGTCTGTGCCAACCATCAACCACCCATTTATACTAATGTTACTTTAATTCCATATTCATACCACATCTCCACCTTCCCTCAATTCCCCTACCTATACTAGGGGCAATTTATAATGGCCAATTTACCTATCAACCTGAAAGCCTTTGGCTGCGGGACAAAACCAGTGCACTCGGCGAAAATCCATGCAGTCGCAGGGAGAACTTGCAA
This sequence comes from Heterodontus francisci, assembly GCF_036365525.1. NCBI lineage: Eukaryota > Metazoa > Chordata > Chondrichthyes > Heterodontiformes > Heterodontidae > Heterodontus > Heterodontus francisci. Next base: position 341,992 of record NW_027142010.1, read on the forward strand.
ACTCTGCACAGGCAGTACGTGGAATCGAATCCAGGTCGCTGGAGCTGAGAGGCTGCAGTGTTAACCAGTGCACCACTTTATCATTTAGAACCACATAATCCTTTAATAACAACATAATTTATTATTAATAAAATTAAGAAAAGAAATACTGATCAGATACAACGCAAGTTGTTAATAATGTTAAGCCTGCGATGCCAGTCCCTGCTCTCTGTTGAATCGATGGTCGATTAACCAGTGTCTGGTGCCGACTTTGATTTCTTTTCATTTTGAACTATGGAATTATTTTATAATACTTGAACAAAGCACATTTTAAAAAAAAGCATTGATCAGTTTTCTTAAGAACTAATAATAGCTGTTGAATGGGGAAAAGTATCTGACTGGAATTGGATCAGTACTTGTCACAGGAACAGACATAGTTCCCCAAACTAATTTCACCATCAGCCTGGGTGCTTGGCTAGATGGAGAATCATTTGGTAATGACATCAGAAAATCCATTATTTCTACAGTTCACACATGTTTATTCCCAGCTAGAAGGCTGGCTCAGGTAATTCCGTTATGGTCCTGAATAATTCAACTGGAAGCAACTTGAAAATAAGTATTAATAATTATTAATATGAGTGATTGACTGATGTGTGAGCAGAAACTCTCCTATCAGAAGGAATTTCTCAAAATTCACTCGTGCTGACTGCCTCAATAGAACATTCGAACAATATTTCAATATTCACATCTGCGAAGGTCAAAATTCTCACTGATCATGGGAACAGTGATCTGTCAGAATCTCTCCATCTGAGCGCTGGATTTAACAAAGTCATGTGGTTACATTTTATGTTCAAAAAAAAACATTTGTGTTGTCAGTTTACAAAGCAGAAAGTTAAATATTTCCCCACTGAACTGACAAACTAGCTGAAGTGTGAATTGTTTATATTGATTATTCGACTGTGTAGCTTCACTTCGAAGACTGGATTATGCTGAAATAAAATAAACAATTTATTTACTCCTAGTGTTGACTTTTATTTCTCTCCTGAGAGAAGAGGGGTGTTACTCTGGTTGGGATTCCTGGATATTGACAGGATAATCACTTATGTTGTTTGAGGGCTAACTTAGGACAGGGCACTATGGAGAACGCCCCTGCTGTTCTTTGAATATTTTCATCTGATTTACTTGCTTCACTAGAGAAGGCCTTGGTTTGAAGTCTTATTTAACCGATTTGAGCACTAATCAGACTTCTCTACGCGCAATTTATTATCAAATATAACGGCACCGAAAGAGCCCATTTCTCCCATCGTATCTGTGCCACATCTTTGAAAGAGCTATCCAATTACTGACACTCGGTTGTAACAAATTGACCGTGTATTTATTTATGTATATAAAAAAGTCCCCTTTGAAAGTTCCTGTTGAATTTGTTCCCACCACGCTTTCAGGCAATGCCTTCCAGATTACAACTACTCTCTGTGTGAAAAATGTTCTTCAAGTCTCCTCCTCTGGTTCTCTGTACAACATCTTCATCTGTGTCCGTTTCTTCGTGGCTCTTTCAAATTCGCTCATAATTATGAGCACATCTTTTAATGTTCTCTGATGAGACAATTCCATCCTCTCTAGTTACTTTCCTTCACCTAACAGCAGGCGTTCAACTCTATTACCTTTGTTCAAAATCTGTCTGCATTTTCGACAATATCTTAATATCCTCTTTAAAGTATGATGGCCAGAATTGAGCACATCCCGCCATCTGTGAACTAACCTTAGCTTGCTTCAATATAATCAAATCCTCCCTTATAAATCCAGATCTCTATGCTGTTTTAAGACCTTCATCTGGTTGTGCCAGCTTCTCAGCATTGTGTATTAGAACTATGAAACTAGCTCCTGAAACTAGTCCATAATTATACACTTTAGTTTATATGGTTGCACATGATTATTCCTTCCTAGGGCACCACTTTACATTTCATAGACTCATGCAGTCTTCCAGCCATTTGTCCTATCGTTTTTTTCCTATCTCTTTGAAGGAATTATCAAATTAGACCACCCCTCGAATATCTCGTCACAGTTCTGCATTTTCTATTCTTTCATAGGATGTGGGCATCTTTGGCAAGAACAATATTTGTTATCACCCTTAATTTCCCTTGACATGAATGTCTTGGCAGGCCATTTCAAAGGGCATTATTTTAAGGCTCAACCACTTTGCTATAGGTTTGGAGTCATATGTCGGCCAGACCAGGTAAGAACGGCAGATTTCTGTCCCTAAACGACATTAGCGAACCAGATGGGTTTTCCAACAACCAATGATTGTCTCATGATAATCGTTACTGAATTTAATTACATATTTTCATTTATTGAATTTAAATTCTATCAGCTGCCGTGATGGAATTTGAACCCGTGTCTCCAGGGCAATAGCCTGAGCCTCTGGATTACTATAATAATATATGAGATCTGAAGAATGGTTCCTGACATTAACTCTGCTTCTCTCTGCACAGATGCTGCCAGACCCGCTGAGAATTTACAGCATTGCTTGTTTTTATTTCAGATTTCCAGCATCCGCAGTATTTTGCTTTTATATTCCCTCTGGATTATCAGTTCAGTAACATTACCATGATGCCAATGTCTCTTTCATTTCAAGTATATATCCTATTTCCTCTGTACGTTACAGTGACATCTGTTTTCATGCAATGCATTGCAGGTCATAACTGCTCTCTGTGTCAGAAAAGAAACTCCTTATTTCCCCGCTGGATGTTTTTTTGTCCATTCCTTTACATTTATGTCATTTGTAAACCATGTCCCACCAATGGTTACTTCATATATAATGTACAGAAACGCCTCATATTGTGGCCACCTCTGTACGCTGTTCAACGTTAATTATCATCTGCCACCTGTGCATATAATGCCTATTCTGTCCTTTTGATCTCGGTTACTATATTGTCCGTTGAGTGTCATATTCCCAAATTAATTTCAATCAACAAACTTTGAACCTGGATCCCTTGTGATCAAGTCCACGTCATTCATATGTATCAAAATGAGCATTGGTCCCAATACCAACCTCTGCCGCCATCACTTCTTAAAATTCTTTATTCTGGCACAGTTGTGAGGGTCCTTGGCATGAACAGCATTTTTTTGAAAACAATTTCCCGTGAGAAGGTGGTGATGAGTCGTGTTTTTTACAATTCCTTCCCCTGTGGCGTATGTAGCCTGTGACAGTGAGTGAAAAGCTACAGACTTCCAAGTCAGGATGGTGTGTGGATTGGGCGGGCAGATTGCAGGCAGTGCTGTACTAATCTTCATCCTGCTTTGTCTTGGATGGTGACAAGCTTCTTGAATGTGGTTGAAGCTCCACTTATCCAGCAAGTGGAGAGTATTTCATTCCAATCACAACCTTTTTCATGTAGATAGTGGACAGATTGTGGGAAGTCAGTGGATTAACTTCTCACCTCAGAACACGTTTCACTCTGAATAAAAAACCTTTGGTTGAACTGTTTTCTGTTTTCTGTTATTTAGTTATTTTTGTCATGTTGCCGTTTACTTTAATTCCACGCGTTTAAACTTTGCTAAAGAGTCTTATATTTGATACTTTATGAAATGTCTTCCTGGACGTCGATATGTACAGAATAAACTACATAGATTTCATTGAACGTTTGTCCATTGTAGAACTCAATTAGTTTTGTCAGGCACGACTTGCCTTGAACATATACCCGTTGGATATCATTTATAAACCAGGGTTTTCCAAGTGAAATGTCACTCTGCTCCATATTATTGTCTTTAGAAATTTACCCACGAAAATGTTTATGCAAACTGGCATATAATTGCTATTTGTGCATTCTCTTCTATGGTTGAACAGGGGTGCAACATTTGCAACAGTCAATTCGTTTGGCATCACTCACGTATCATAGGAGGATTAAAAGATTGTAGTCAGAGTCTCCACAATTTCCACCCTTACATCCCTCAGCAATTTAGGATACATCCTATCCAGAATAGATGACTAGTCTACCTTCTGCTAAGTACCTCTTGTTTATCTAATGTTATCCAATCCCGAACGCTGTCACTTTATCTTTCATATGACAATGATAGCCCCCTCTCATTATAGCTGAAGCAAATTTTACCTGTTGTTTCTAAATCTTTTTTTTTAACAGTGTCAGTATCTATTATACTGGAAAGAATGGGAAGTTTTGAGATGCCGCAGTTGGGACGAGAGGCAAGGTGAGCGGGGTGTGATCAGATAACATGCTCAAAGAGGTAGAAAGTGGTAGAGGAGGAAAGGTTGTGGACAAGGAATGCATGTATGAACACCATGGCAACTCCACAAAAGTTAGGAGGCAGATGCATAGAAATATAGAAATACACAGTTTGTCAAGGAGGGTTCAGGAAACTTCTTGTATGGTACTGTCAACACACACATTTCATTCTGAGAAGTTTCTTAAATGTGTTAAAAATGAAAAATGTAAAGAATCACAACGGGTTTGTAAAGATCAATGACGTACTAAGGCGTAAAGAAGGAATGCGGGTAGATGCAGCTGAAACACTGATCAGCAATGAACTAATTGACTGGGAAAAAAGGCTCCTGTGGCTGGAGATATCTTTGGGGACACCATTTGTCCTAAACTGATGCACCTTATGCATCTCTCAGTGGCAAGACACGCTCTGTTTCTCTGTTACTGTTTGCGGTCATCAATGCGAACTGCGTGTGAATTGAATGTTTGTTAGCACAAGAACAGGGTGAGAATACAGCGGGAGTAAAAGTCATTCCTCCCACTGTTAGATACTGAATGTACTAATTGTAATGTGTGTCAGTAAACACAGCCTTCAAAAAGAGGTAAAGAAATAAATCGATCAAAATAAAGAATAGTGATGAAGACAGAAATACAGAAAGAAAGATAGATGCAAGAGAGAGAGAGAGAAAGGAGGGAGAGTAAAAATGTTAGATCCAGGCAGCCAAGGGGGAAATGACGGAAATCACAGGAAAGTAGGGATTGTTGATGAGCAAGAGACCAGAACTGGAGAAATACTGGGAGATTTCAGCCTTGTAGGGACTGGAGGAGGTTACAGAGATAAGGAAGGTTTTAGTGTCTGGAGGAGGTGTTAGCGATCAGGAGCGGGGCGAGGACATGGATGGATTTGAAGGCGAGGATGGGTATTTTCAAATTCAGATGTTGTCGTACCAGAAATGAATGTCAGTCAATGGACATGTGTGAGATGGGTGAGCGGGACCTGCTTTGAGTTAGGGCATGAGGCAGCTGAGCAATGGGTGTGATAATGTTTTCAGAGGGTGAAAAATGGGAGCCCAGTTGGGACAGAGTTGGCCTTGTCACGTGTGGAGAGATAACAAAGGGATAGATGGGCTTTTCAGCAGCAGATGAGCTGAGCCAGGTGAGGAGACGAGTATTATTCACCTAGTCACTCACAGCTCACAGTCAGTGGCACGTGAGATCAGGACCACAAATTAACCCGTTCATAACTGACATGTATATACTCACAGACCCTGAATACATACTGTAGGAAAATCCCCAACCTGCACTCCGCACCCACACCTCCCCCACCCCCTGCGCTGTCCCACTCATCAGGGTATGTGGTAGAACCTGAATAAAAACATGTCGTCTATTTGCGACGTTGGTTCACTGCATAGTTTTTTTTCAAGTGATGTGGGTGTAGCTGGGAAGGCCGGCATAAATTGTCCCTACTTAATTATCCCCTGAGAAGGTGCAGTCGGGGCTTCACTCTTGCACTAGTTGCTGGCCCGTCTCACGAAGGAGCACCTATAGTGTCTGCTCATGCGGGAGTTCCAGGATCTGCACAGGTTATCCGGCCTTCTATGAAGAATAGCCTGTCGATACTCTCTGCCAGTTTTCTCAGGTGAAGACTGGGACGCTTGAATGAGGGAACCTAATGTTGAAACTGCCAGAAATAAAGTTAATATATTTATTTTCTGTCTATTTTAAAAGAGGAAAGCAATCTGATTGCCGCCCCTAGATGGCCGCAAGCTCTGGCTGATGCTATTGGAGGAAAAAAAAATCTTTTGCTTCACTCCTGTCTCCTTCCAGATCCGACTCGCTAACAATGGCGGCCAGGGCGGGTCTCGTTGCACCTCAGCGGCAAATACAGAAATGAATTCAACAAATAAACTTGGAAACGGGTCAGGATGAAAATACTGACCTTTCCCAATTAAAAAAAGAGAATTGACCAGTTTGAAACCATTAATCCTTTGTTGAGGGCAATTATGCTGCCCCTTATCTGATACTTTTACTCCAATTCACCCTCAATGTAATATTCGACTACGGGGATGCACTGTTATTGAGCCTGGCCCCTTCACTTCTGCCCAGCAATACTGGCCCATTATGCACGTGTTTGGACCGTCCTGTGCCTGAGTCCTGCACCACAGTCCTCCCTGTCCGACTGGAAGCCAAGTCAAGATAAGTATTGTCTGTCTGACTTCAGGGTGGGTACACATCAAGATGAAAACAGACATTCTGTGGAGTTTAAACTCTGAAACTCCGGAGCCAACCTATGCCACTCAGCTCTGTAATACCCAGGCCTAATTACTGTATTGAAAATAAAATAATGAAAGTTATTTAAATCTAATAGAAATAGGAGAATGCTGTAAACACTCAGAAGGTCAGGCAGCATCTGTGGAGACAGAAACAGAGTTAACGTTTCAGGCTGATGGATTTTCATCAGAACTTGAATGTATTACGGACTAACAGCGTTAAAGGAATGGTAACGCCAGTGAAAAGTGCGGTATAAGGATGGAAAGAGCAAAGGGGAAGGTCCGTAATCGAATGGAGGGCAGGAATGATCCAATGATAAAACGGAAGATCGTGCAAGGAGGGTGATATAATTAAAGAACAAGAGACTGGGTCCGGAGGAGGTGTAAATGGTTAAAGAAGAATAACAGAGGGGGAGGGATGTATTGAAAATCTGGCAAAGAGGAGAAGGTTCCATTCGAATGGAAAGGTGAGAGACAATGGTCGTATACCCAAGGGGTGTGGACCAGCCTTCCAGCTGTGCACCAATCAGTGATCCCCACGAAAAGTACCATCCACACTGCCTCCAGTCCCAGTGTCTCTGGTGAAGCTGTTGTCCATTACCAGCACAGTCGTCCGAGAAAATAGCAGCAATGGTTACAATCTGAAGTTTTAATCTCGTGTTGAGCTCCACAGGCAATGAAATACCTAATTGAAAAATATAGTACTGTTCTCATTGAGCTTCCCTGGATACGAAGAAGAGGTCGAAGCTAGAGAGGTCAGATTGAGAGTGGATGTACAATTAACGTGACAAGAGTCTGGAAGCTCAAGGTTATATTTGCAGACAGATCGGAGGAGTCCAACAAAGCAATCGCACAATCTCCATTCGCTGCTCTCTCAATGTCAGGGAACATCATTGTGTGCAGTGACTACAAATACTAGCTTGTAAGAAGTAGGAGAAAATCCCTGTTCCAGCTGGAAGGAATGCTTGTCCTTGGATAGTGGGAAACAACGATTTGAATGTTCAGGTGTTGCATCTCCTGTGCTTGTATGTAAAGCTGCTCCAGGAGAGGGAGCCGATGTTGGAGGCACGTTGAAGAGTTGACCAGGGTTGCATAATGAGCAGGCGGACGGGAATGAATAAGAATACACGGTGGCAAATAGACATAGCCTAATGTGGCTGAAATTTGGAGGATGGTTCTTTGAATATGGAAACTGGTAGGAAGGAAGGCCGAGGCAAGGGAATTTTATCGTGGTCCAGGCACGAAGGGCAAGTGGTGAAGGCAGTAACATGGGAAATGGGATGGAGATGGTCGAGGGCCATGTTGACCACAGTGGAGGGGAATCCTCAGCTGAGGAATAATGAAGGCATTTTATAAACGCTGGTGTGGAAGGTAGCGTCATCATAAACGATGGAACGAAGGTGGGGAAACTGGGAAAATGGAACAGAGTCTTTCCATTAAGTCGGATGGGAGGAAGTATAGTCAAGGTAGTTGTGGGAGTCGGTGAGATATAGTGGCTATTAGCGGATAGCCAATCTCCTGAAATGGAGGTGGAGAAGTCGATGAACAGAAGGGAAGTCTCAGAGACGGACCATGCGAAGACAAGGGAGAGTTGGAAATTAGCAGCAAGGTTTATGAAAGTTTCCAGTTCAAGCCAATGGAAGGAAACCTTACTAGCACAGTCATTAAAGTACCAAAAAAAAACAACCTGAGTAGGATTGGAACATAGATTGATCCATTTATCCTGCACATAGGCTCATCTCTAGGGTCCAGACATGTTCCCGCAGCGACAGCATGTGACTGTGGAGTGTTCCAATTTCTTTATACCCGAAATACACAGACGTACAATTGACAACAGGGTCCTTGCATAGGGTCAGGATCAGGATCCTGGGAGGATTTACATTGCCAAATGAGAGCCGCTGAGGAAGCGACTTGCTCCAGCAGGGATCGTGAGTGAACGAAACAAAGCAAACCAATTCCAAATGGAGCTCTCGGAGTGTATCAGCAGGGGATGGTGGAAAAAAGACAGGCTTGAAATGGCCACATGGCGTCTGTCAGGCAAGATCCCATCCACTCTGAGTTTAAGGACAGCTCGGGTTTACTGGAATGTGAAGCAGAGAGGAGCAGTCTGACATGGTCAAAAGTTTTAATGAAATTTTGGAGCATTTGCAAGCTCAGAAGGAAGGACGTCTTGTGTGTTTTTGTGGGACCGTCGGGGCAAAATGAACCCGTGGATAAGGATTCTGAGTTCGAAAGATGGAAAAAGAAAAATCTCTGAGGGAGGAACTACATTGTGAAATAATAGTGAATACATTCAACAACAAAAAAACAACCTTCAAGACATTTAAAGTTGAAAGTGGGAGATATTTGCTCAAGTAATCAAAAATAAGTTAAACTTTCTGGTTCGAACGGATTGCATCCACATACTGAAAAGATAGGAGAGAGATCGTAGAGGCACGATTATCTGTTCATTAATAATCATCAGAATAGGGAATATTGCCAGAGGACGGATGGACAGCTAATGTGAGTCTCGAACTTAAAACAGAAGATAGAACAAGTTCAAGGAGCAATTGACCTGTTTGCATAACGTCAATGGTAGGAAAAAAATGATGGAATCCTTATTCAAAGATGTAATAGATAAACATCTAAAACAAACACATAATATAATGAAGAGAAACCAGCGCATATTCCAAAAGGATGTGCATCCTTGATCAACCTTACAGAATTATTTGAATAAGTATCAGAAATAATAGTAACGAATACAAAATAGTATATGTAAAATACATTGGCATTCTGAAGGCCTTTGAGAAGGCACCACACAGCAGGCTCATGAGTAATCTCAGAGCAAATGGAGTTAGGGAAAAAGAAGCAGAATGGACTTTTAGCTTACTTTCTCATATTGGCGGAAGATTGTCACTGATATTCGCAAGCATTTGTATTTGGACAACTCTTATTCACCCATTACAGAATTTACAGCGAATTGGGAAGCATAAGCAAAATTCATAATTTACAGACAAATTGAGAGTGAGGTAATACAGAGGAGGATGCAACAAATAGCTGGAGACATTAACAAGCGTGCACCATGGACTTTTAAATAGTGAAATTGTACAGGGCTTTGGTAAGGCCACACCAGGAGTAGTGTGTGCAGCTTTGGTCTCCGGACTTACAGAAGGATATACTTCCCTTCAAGGGGGTGCAAAGAAGGTTCACGAGATAGATTCCTGGGAGCAGAAGATTATCCAGTGTGTAGATATTGAGCACATGCGCCCATATTTTGTGGAGTTGAACATTGAAGGCACTGTCTCAAGACAAGAGGTCAGCTATTTCATACTGAGAGGAAGATAATTTTCTTCACTCAGAGGGCTCTGAATCTTTGGAATCCCCTACCACATAGAGCTGTGGATGTTCAGTCGTTGAGTACATTCAAGACTGAGTTCGAGAGATTTTTAGATTCTCAGGGAATCAGCTGTGACCTTGTTGTTTTGCAGAGCAGACTTCTATTTCTTATCTTTCAGTCTTATGTAAAACTGACCGAACAACATATTTGGACTCCTTCATAACAGCACATCAGGCGAAGTATATATTCTGCCAGGGGAACTGCCTTCAAGATGACATTCAGATTCCAGCTGTGAATGTTAGACACACCTCTGCAGGGAGTTGCCTTTCTTTGACCGGGATCTATTCCGAATCTGGAACATGGTCGGTTCCAGTCAGGATGCTTCCCGCTGGCAGAGAAAAGGACTCTGGCTGTCTGTGAAGACGCATTTCGGGATGGAACGACAGGTGGAAGAGTAGCCGAGCCTTCGGGATGCCCCTCATTGAGTGTGTCGAGGGGGCTGCAAGAGGTGGTTCTCTCCTTGCTGAGCTGACCCCGGCTCGGATGGATCTGCTCATTCGACCCAGGCACAAAAACTCTCATCTGTAGCTGGTTCTGCAAAGCCTGAACTGCCTCTTGGAAATGCCCTCTGTGCCATACCACACTGCACAGAGGGGTTTCCTGAACCGGCTGCTCTTGTAAATTTACTGCTTCCTCACCCTCGTCTGGAACCCGGACGTACCATGCTAGTCTTCGCTGCCATCTGGTATCCAGGGAAATATGCAGTGGAGGTGTCTCGATTCAGCAGTCCTCTCCCTTCAAATCAAGAAATTGTTGCAGAATGAAGTCCCGTGCAATAGTTTTTTTCCAGAGTTACATGGGCTCCCAGGCCGCCTGGACGAGTCCATGCATCATGTTTATATGGAGTGTGTGAGGTTGCAGCCCCAACTTGAATATTAATGGGGCCGTTCCTCATTATCTATCCCCACTTCAACCCAACAGCCGTCACCTTTGGGCACGCAGGGCGGAGGGGCACTTGCAGGAGGAAGAGTCTGCCCGTGTGTCTGCTCCTGGTCGTGAGCAAGATGGCAACTCAGTTTCTTGCAGCAGGCCATGGGGAGAGGTGGTGCGGTTGGCTTTGTCTGACCTGATTGCCTGCCCCGCTTCAGAGATTCTGTTTGCAACCAGGTGGCCCTGGAGAAGGAACATGCGGTGTCCACCGGATCACTTGAGGCCTTCCATAGTACTTAATTTGGATTTTGTGTTCTTTAGCTGTTCGATTAGATAGAGATTAAAGCGTCCTCTGTACTATCCCATTAAACCTGAGGGTAGAAGATGCTTAACAGATTAGGTACAGAACAACCTCCCAACTAAGACTGTTTCATTAAACATTCCCATAGCAGCTACAGACTGTCTCCACCCTATCTGTGCAACATTTCCACGGCTGCCGTTGGAGTGTTTGGGCAGAATATGTTTTGTTTTCGATTTACTGCTCTGTGATGTCTCTAACATTTAACAATCAGTGACAAGTGATTGGGATTGAATATGTTTAATTGATCTGAGTGTAAGTTTGGGGAATCTATTCAATTATATTCTGTGACCTAAGAAACATTCATGGGGAATCGCGTACATTTGTTGTCCTTAACTAATAAGAAGCAGAGATGGATTTTCCAACTGAGTAACATTAATTCCAGTCACTGAACAGCATCATTAACCCTTTATAATCTAGGTATTTTATGTACATTTTAAACCAGGCGATGCACAGATGTAAATTAAACCCCACACTAACAATTGAATTTGATCATTTGAATGACTATTGTCATTAACAGTTGAAAGCAATCGCACAATTTGACAAGAACAATGCGAAGTGGGAACTTTTTTTTACAGATTTGGAATTATTTCCATGATCTGATGTAATCCTTTCATTCTAGTGGATAGACCTTCTATCCAATTCTCAGGACTATGCTCAGGACACACACATGGGCACTGATGCAAATAACTGGTCCGATTCCATCTTATGGGGAAATCAGTCACTTCTATTTCTTAACATCATGGTCCCTTCCCACGAATTTTCCAATAATCTAAAACATGCTCTGTGCTCAGTATTTAATGAAAGTAATGGGCAGCACGGATAAATTTACTGAACATTTGACCTCCCTCTTTGTTATGCACCACTGCCTCTGATCAGCGAGCTGATGGTGGTGGGAACATGTTCCACTCCAAAGCACACACCATCCTGACTTGGAAATATATTGCCTTCACTGCCGCTTGGTTAAAATTCTGGAACTCCCATCCGAACAACACTGTGGGTGTACCTAAACCACAAGGACTGCAGTGGTTCAGGAAGGTGGCTCCCCATCACCTTCTCAAGGGAAATTAGATATGGGCAATTACTGCAGGCCTAGTTAGTGACGCAAACATCCGGTGAAAGAATGAAAGAATTAAGGTACACTGAAAGAGAGAGTATTTTTTCTGAAGCAGCGACGTCGTGCAACACTGTACCAGTGCCCTTCTTGGTTGGTTAGTGAATGTACAAGTGAGGGCAGTGATGTACATGGATGAGAAATAACAGTAAAATAGGGATCCATCATATATCTGGATGACCAGCAACGGAAGAAATGATGTCAGTGTTGTACCTGTCTAAGTAATAGCATTATAATAAGGGTCCATCATTTACGTCAATGGGGAGTAAGAGTAAAGGTGAGGCCAGAAAGTAGCTGGATCGGTAGTTACAGTACAATGTATTTCAGGAAAATATCTGGATCGATATTTACTGTGAAAATGAGGTCATAGATATATCTGGATGGGTATTTACAGTTGAAGTGAGGTCAGTGATATATCTGGATTGGTATTTACAGTTGAAGTGTGATTGCTATATAATCTGGATGACTATTCATTGTAAAAGTGAGGTCAGTGATGTAACTGGATTAGTATTCACTGTAAAAATGAGGTCAGTGATATAGCTGAATGGCTATGTAAAGGAAAAGTGAGGTCAGTGATATATCTGGATGGTATTTACAGTAAAGGTGAGGGCAAGGATGTACAAGGACACGGGGATAAGGGAAACTTGATGTCAATGATTTAAAGAATGGGTGGTGATAATGCAAGAGTTGATGAGAGTCTTCAGCAACTGAGTGCCATGAGACAGAGACAGCAGCAAATGGAGTTGCTGAAAGGGAAGTGTAACTGCAGTGATGCTGTGATAGCAGCAAACGGATATGATGAGAAGGCGAATAACTGCAGTGAGAAATGGAGAGCAGCAGATGTAGATAGTGTGAGTGGGGAGCTACTGAGTGCAATGAGACAGGGATACCAGAACATCGAGATGGTGAGAGGGGCAGTAACTGCAGTGAGAAATGGACAGTAGTATATGGAGATGGTGAGGGGGCAGTAACTGCAGTGAGACAGGGACACGAGCAGATGAGATGGTGAGGGGGCAGTAACTGCAGTGAGACAGGGATACCAGCGGATGGAGATGGTGAGGGGGCAGTAACGGCAGTGAGACAGGCACACCAGCAACTGGAGGTGACGAGAGGTGGGAGAAATTGAGTGCAGTTAGACAGGGGCACCAGCAGATAGAGATGGAGAGGGAGGACAGCAACTGAGCGCAGTGAGACATTGATACCTGCAGGTGAATATGGTGAAAGGGGGCGGTACCTGAGTGCAGTGAGGCAGGAACACCAGGAGATGGAGATGGTTAGAGAGAGGAGTTACTGCAATGAGAAGTCGACACCTGCAAAGGGAGATGAAGAGAGGTGACAGCAATTGATTGCAGTGAGACACTGATACCAGCAGATGGAGATGGTGAGAGTGGGTTGGACCTGAGTGCAATGAGACAGGGACATAAGCTGATGGAGATGGTGAGAGGGGTTAGTAGCCGAGTTCAGTGAGTCAGGGACACTGCGGATTGAGATGGTGAGAGGAGGGCAGTAACGGCACTGAGACAGGGACAGCAGCAAATGGAAATAGTGAGAGGCGGAGTATAGGTGTGCAGTAGGACGGGGCCACCAGCAGGAGGAGATGGTGAGAGGGGGAGTAACTGCAGAGAGAGAGGGACAGCAGCAAAGGGAGATTGCGTGTAGGGGAGGAACTGAGTGCAGTGAGGCAGTAACACCAGGAGATGGAGATGGTAAGAGAGAGGAGTTACTGAAATGAGAAGTCGACACCTGCAAAGGGAGATGAAGAGAGGTGACAGCAATTGATTGCAGTGAGACACTGATACCAGCAGATGGAGATGGTGAGAGTGGGTTGGACCTGAGTGCAATGAGACAGGGACATAAGCTGATGGAGATGGTGAGAGGGGGTAGTAGCCGAGTTCAGTGAGTCAGGGACACTGTGGATTGAGATGGTGAGAGGAGGGCAGTAACGGCACTGAGACAGGGACAGCAGCAAATGGAAATAGTGAGAGGCGGAGTATAGGTGTGCAGTAGGACGGGGCCACCAGCAGGTGGAGATGGTGAGAGGGGGAGTAACTGCAGAGAGAGAGGGACAGCAGCAAAGGGAGATTGCGTGTAGGGGAGGAACAGAGTGCAGTGAGACAGGGACAACAGAAGATGCAGAATTGGGAAAGGAGGGAGTAACTGCAATGAAACAGGGACACCAGCAGATGGATATAGTGAAAGGTGGCAGTTACTGCAGTCAGACAGGGACATCAGCAGATGGATATAGTGCAAGGTGGCAGTTACTGCATTGAGACAGGGACACCAGCAGATGGATATAGTGAAAGGTGGCAGTTACTGCAGTCAGACAGGGACACCAGCAGATGGATATAGTGAAAGGTGGCAGTTACTGCAGTGAGACAGGGACACCAGCAGATGGAGATGGTGAGAGGGGGTATTATGACAGTGAGAAAGGAACACCAATAGATGAGATGTTGAGAGGGGGGCTGGAACTGAAGTAAGACAGGGACACCAGCAGATGGAGGTGCGTGAGGGTACAGTAACTGCAATGAGACATGGACACCAGCATTTAAAAATGGTGAGAGTGGGTAGTAAGAGACTTGAGACAGGGACACCAGCAGATGGAGATGCTGAGAATGTGCCTTTAAGACTCTGTTTAAAAACAGTGTGCCTTTAAAAACTAAGAGGCACCGTGTGGCACAGCTACACCTGTTCGCTGGGGGACAGCAGCAGACGTGTTGTGTGCAACATTTGTCTGTGTGTAAAACAAAAAAGCTTCACCAGGTTTGAACTAGAGAGACTGAGGCAAGCAAAGCAGGCTTGTCTTGAAGGAAGAGAATTTTCTCAGCAGAAATTCTACTTTGAGCAACAGGCTGTGTTCGTTGCCTGGGAAGAAAAGTAACACCTTTTTGACGAGAACATTTGTATTGCTGGAGGTAACAAATAATTCAATTTCTTTACTTGCAATCTCAGAGTCTTTGTTTCAGGGTTGACTCTCTCTTGACAGATTGTGTTGTCTGGAATTCACAGGAAAGTTTCGACTGAAATCTACCAATTTTAAAATCCAAATAATAGACCGGTTGTTATACTCTAAATTGAAGGAACTATGTGACGCCTGCTGCAGCCGAAGTGCTTTGAATGTCTATCAAATAAAGACTGTTCATCAAATCCGCGTGGAGACTTCGAGTGGTATCTGAGTGTTCTAATTTGGATACCTCATCAACCACGAACGTAACTCACAAAGATTTATAACCCTGTTATTTATTTATTCTTAAGAAACAGCTTTCTTCACACCATTTTTAAAACTGGTTTACCGTTACTTTTTTGAATGTATATGTGTGAATGGGAGAGTTAGAATAAATAAGAAGTTATAAGGTTTTTTGATAGAGACGTGTCTCAATAGTATTAAGATTTAGGTTATTAATAAATAGTTTAATAAATAAATGGTTTCATCTATTTTTATTCTGTGGGGTACTAAAGTGTTTAATTTGGCTGTATTCCGATTAGGTGGGAAAACCTTAACAATACACTATGATGTGTGGAGTAACGGGACTGAATTGACAGTGCATTTCTCCCGCCACGGTTCTAACAGAGAGACAGTGATAGCAAGAGAGTAGCAGATAGATAGGAAGTGCCAGGAGACCCTGAGACACTTTAGAAGCCAGGGAATGGCAGGAAGGGTGTGTTAGGAGCTTATAGTTACAATATCAGGCCAATGACACTGAGACTAGTTACTGAATGAGTAATCCAGAGGCCCAGGCCAATGCCTTCAGGACAAGAGTTGAAAACCCACCAGGGCAGCTCCTGGATTTTAAAAATCATTACTAAGATCTATGAATTAATATTTTAAGAATCAGGAATTGAAAGGTAGTCTCAGTAACAGTGCCATGAAACTATCATTGATTGTCGTAAAAACCCATCGCGTTCACCATTGCCCTCTAAGGAAGGATATCTGCTACCTTTACCTGGTCTAGCCTACCAGGTTGACACCTCATTTTGAGGTATCCCTGGTGCTACTCCTGGCATGCCCTCCTGCACTCTTCATTAAACCAGTGCGATCCCCCAGCTTGACGGTAATGGTAGAGCGGGAGATGTGCCAGGCCATGAGGTTGCAGATTGCATTTGAGTACAATTCTGTGGCTGCTGATGGTCCCAGAGCCTGTTGGGTGCTCAGCTTTGCGTTTTTAGATCTTTTTATATCTATCCCATTTAGCACAGTGGTAGTGCCGCTCAACACGATGGAGAGTATCCTCAACGTGAAGACGTGACTTTGTCTCCACAAGGACTGTGCGGTGTCACTCCCACCAATACTGTCATTGACAGATGTCTCTGCTACAATTACATTGGTGAGGACGAAGTCAACTAGATTTCTCCCTCTTGTGGTCCCCATAGCACCTGCCGCAGAGCTAGTCGAGCATTTCTGATCTTTTGGACTCGGCCAGCTCGGTCAGTAGTGGTGCTACCGAGCCACTCCTGGTGTTGGACGTGGAAGTCTCCCAGAGTACATTCTGCGACATTGCCATCCTCAGTGCTTCTTCCAAGTGGTGTTCAACATGAAAAAAACGCTGATGTTTCAGCCGAGGTTGGGTAGGGGGATGGGAGGGGGGGGGTGGGGGGTGGTGGGTCATAATCAGCAGAAGGTTTCCTTGCCCATGTTTGACCTGATGCTATGAAAACTCATGGCGCCTGGAGATAATGTTGAGGACTCCCAGGGCAAATACCTCCCGACTGTACACCGTTGTGCCGCCACGTCCGGCCGGTCTGTCCTGCCAGTGAGATGGGGCATCCTCAGGGATGGTGATGGTGGTGTCTGGCACATTGTCTGCAAGACATGATTCCGAGAGTATGACTATGTCAGACTGTTTCTTGATTGTCTTTTGAACAGCTATCCCAACTTTGGCACAAGCTCCCAGATGTTAGCAAGGAGGACATTGCAGGGTCGACAGGAATGTTCCAGACTCCTGTTGGGTCAGTGGCGGGTGAACTCTCTGCCGGAAGAATTAGCGCTTTTTTTCCGGAGCACCATGCACCTCATCTATCTGGGAGTCCACCTGAACCCCGCTGAGAAAGTCGGACCAGGAAACTGGTAGGAGCTGGAAGAAAAAGTCAGCACTTATGTAGAGCACTGGACAGGTCTGCTCTGATTTGTTACTGGAGCCGAACACTTGTCATACATCATTCACCTCAATGTTGTGGTACCAAATGGCCACTTTCAACTCAGCAATTTCCACCAAATTCCAAAAGAAATTCGTTGTATTTTTCGGGGCAAGGGGAAACTCTGGGTCTCTGCCATGGTCATGAGTTTCCCGATTGAGGAGGGCGCTCAGGCTCTGGTGTGCATCTGTACCCAGGTTGCAACTATCCCTCTTCGGACCTTGCAGAGTTACCTGTACGTTAAGCATTCTCCCAGATGGTGTCGGTTGGCGACGCATATTTTCAGCCAGTGCAACTGCCTTCAAGATAAGACGCAATTTCTGACTACGAACGTTAGACATGCCTCTGCAGGGAGTTTCCTGTCTATTACTCGGATCTATTCCGATTCTACATCATGGTTAGCTCCAGTCAGGGCGCTGGCCCACTGGGGAAGGAAAGGGCTAAGGCTGTCCGGGGAGCCACCTCTGGGGATGGACCATCAGGTGGAGCAACAGCCAAAGCCTCTGGGGCGCCCCTCCTTGAGTGTGTCGAGGAGGTTGAAAGGCATTGCCTGCTCCTGGCCTAGCTGATCCCGGCTCGGCTGGACCCGCTCATTGGGTCCAGGCATCATATCTCTCATCAGGACATCCACACAGACTGAACCACCTCTTGGAACTGCCCTCTGTGCCATTCCACACTGCACAGAGGGATTTCCTGCATGGGCTGTTCCTACATGCACTCTATTCCCTCACCCTCGTCTTGCACCTGGACATGCCATGGCATTCTGTCTTGCAATCTGGCTGTGAGGGGAATCCCCAATGGAGGTGTCTTTATGCAGGCGTCCATTCCCTTTATATCAGGGGCTTGGAATGAGATTGTTTCACAAGGAAGCCCAGTGAAATAAGCGTTTAAATAGGTTCATGGGCTCCCAGGCCACCAATATGAGCCCATGTATCATGTTTATATGGAGTGTGCGAGTTCGCAGGTCCAATGTGCATATTAATGGGCCTGTTCCTCAAATTGTAGCTGCACTTGAGCCCAACACTCTTCAGCCTTGGGCATCTGGCGTAGAGGGGGGTGGGGTGCAGGAGGTAGATCTGTCCGCCCGTCTGTGTTGGTCAGGTTAACAATTCATAGGTTTTGGCCGAGGGCCATGGGGAGAGGGGATGAGTGTGGTTTTGTCTGCCATGATTGCCTGCCCTCTTTTGAGGTTATGATTGCAACCATATGTCCTTGGAGAAGGAACGGGAGGTGCCCACCAGTTCTCTTGAGCCCTTCCATGGCACCTTAGTCTGACTGTTGTTTCATTTATCTGTCAGATTAGATAGAGAGTAAAGTGCCTTCTACACTGTGCCATGGAAACTTTGGATAGAAGTTGCTCAACAGATTCGGTACAGATCAAACTGCCAATAAACACTGCTTCACTAAACATTCCCAGGGCAGGTACAGACAGTTTCCACACTATCCGACCAGCATTTCCAGGGCTGCCCTAGGAGCGGTTTGGGGCAGAGTATTTATTTTCAATTTCCTTGCACTACGATGGCTCCAACTTTTAGCAATCGGTAAATATAATGCGACAAGTGATTGGAATTGAATATATTTGATTGAGCTGAGTGCGACTTTGGGGAATCTATTAAATTATATTCAGTGACCAAAGAAATGCTCAGGAGAATTGTGTCAAATTGTTGTCCTTAACTTAGTGTAATCAAAAGCAGAGATTTATTTTTCAACTGAGCAACGTTAATTTCAGCCACTGAGCAGCAACATTGACCCATAACAATCCTGAAAATTTTAAATGACTATATATTTTGAACCAGATATGGGACAGATGTAAACTGAAACTCCCACAAATAAGTGAATATAATCATTTGAATGACTACTGGGAAAAAACAGCTGAAACCTATCTCTCAATATGACAAGAACATAGGGGGGCTTCCCCTCCTTGAAGCTATTGTGGGATGTCAGCAAGTCTCACATTGTGGCTTCTGTCAGGAGTACGTGAAGGGTTCGACCAAGAGGCTGGTAGCCGAGATCGGGCCCCTAGAGAGGGAGGTGCTCGAATTGGAGTCCCGCCTCGGTCATGCCGTCGAAGACCCAGCCCTGTGGCAGGCGAACAAATAGAAGAAGGGTGCACATAGTGACCTGAAAGTCAGAGGGTTCTGAGGTGCGTACCTGAGGTCGTAGATTCAGATCCTGGAAGATTTTGACCGTGCCTCATCCTTCTTCGATTCAACGGAAAAATGGCTCCTCAAGGTACTGGCAGACGACAGATCCTCCATCACAGATGCGGAGGGAATGGGTCTCCTGGTCCGTACCTATTACAGTGCGTTTTTCTCTCTGGATCCGCCCAATGAAGGACCTGCCAAAGGTCAACCCGGAGGGTGCCGAAGGATTGGAGACCCCGATCATGTTGGTGCAGCTGACCGGCACCCTCCAGCAGCTTTCGAGAGGCAAATCCCCGGGGCTGGAAGGACTAACCTTGAAGTTCCTTAGGGCGTTCTGGGACGGCCTGGGGTATGTTTACATGCGGTCCTGGTGTAAGCCTGGTGTCCAAGGAGCTGCCCCTTTTATGGTGCAGGACAGTCATGATCCTGTTGCTGAAGAGGGGTAATCTCCACCTGCTTAAGAACTGGCGTCCAATCTCCCTCCTCAGCAGAGATTATAAGATCTTTGCCCGGGCACTGTCTACTTGCCTGGACTGCCTGCCCACATCATCCACCCCAGCCAGTCCTACACGTTCCCAGGCCGGTCCATCCAGGACAGCATCCACCTGGTCTGGGACCTAATCCATCTTTCCCCCAGCATTTGCCACCAAGATCCACAAGAAGTTCATCGATTTCTTCTGGGGCAACAGGAAACACTGGGTCTTTGCCGCCGTCTTGAGTCTCCTGGTCAACGAGGATGGCCAGTTGCTGGTGTGCATGCGCACCCAGGCTGAGACTCTCCGTCTTCGGACTCTGCAGAGATGTCTGTACATCGAGCGTCTTCCCAGATGGTGTGCCTTCAAGATGACACGCAGCTCCCAGCGGATAATGTTAGCCACGCCTCTCTCAGGGAGTTACCTGTCTTTTACTGGGATCTATTCAGAGTCTGGAACACAGACGCCTCCAGTCAGGGCACTTCCCCGCCGCTGGAGGAGAGTGCCTCGGCTATCCGGACGGCCAGCTCCGGGCATGGCCCGGCGGGCGGAGGAGAAGCCCCCGGGATGCCCCTCATAGCGGGTGACAAGGGGACTCGGGAGTGTGCAGCGCTACCGGCCGAGCTGAGCCCCGCTCGGCCGGAACGGCTCATCGGCACAGGCCCCAAAACCCTCATCAGAAGCCAGACCCGCACAACCCAAGCCGCCTCTCGGAAATGCCCTCCATGCCATTCCAATCAGCGCGTAGGTGTTTCCTGTACAGGATGCTCCTGCACACTCTCCACTCTTCCTCGCCCTAGTCAGCCGGCCGGACACGCCCTGGCGGTCCGTGTTGCCATCTGGCAGTGGGGAAAACCCAGGTGGAGGTCTCTCTAAGCGGCAGTCCTCACCCTTTACATCGGGGACCTGGGGTGGATGGTGCTGCAAAGGCAGTCCCACGCAAAATGCTTTTAAGCAGGTTCACAGATTCCGAGGCTGCCTGTAATCCCTGCGGCTTGGACGAACATAGGAACAAGAATAGGCCATTCATCGAGTCTGTCACGCCATTCAACGAGATTATTACTGATCCTGCGCCCTAACTCCACATAACTGCCTTTGGCCCATATTTCTTAATAACTTTGCTTAACAAAATACTATCTATCTCAGACTGAAAATTAACAACTGTTCTAGCTTCAATTGCTGTTTGTAGTAGAGCTCCAAACCTCTACCACCCTCTGCGTGAAGAAGTGCTTCCTGACATCTCTCCTGAACGGTCTGGTACTAACTTTTCGACTATGCCCCCTAGTTTTAGAATCTCCAACCAATGGATATAGTTTATCTTTATCTAGTCTGACTTTTCCTGTTAATATCTTGAAGACTTCGATCAGATCACCCTTAGCCTTCTAAATTCCAGCGAAAACAGGCCTAATTTGTGTAATCTCTCCTCATAACATAACCCCTATAGTCCAGGTATCATTCTTGTAAACCTATGTTTCACTCCCTCCAAGGCTAATATTTCCTTCCTAAGGTGTGATGCCCAGAACTGCAAGTTTACTCTTATACTCGATTTCCCCCCGCTTAATCGACCTCTTTGTACTCCTTTGCTGAATTGGAAACTGCTCCCAATCCTCCGGATTGCTGCTTTTTCTGGCCAGTTTATATGCCTCCTCTTTGGATCTAATACGATCCCTAAATTCTTCGCTAAGCCACGGTTGAGACACCTTTCCGTTCTTTGTTTTTGTTTTTTTTGCGCCAAGGTGGATAATCGTTGTAAATTCACGCACGCGTTGTTTAAATATTATCCATTGTCTATCTTCCGTTAAGCCTTTTAGTAAAGTCCCCCAATCTACCATAGCCAACTCGCACCGCATACTTTCGTGGTTTCATTTAATTAGGTTCAGGACCCTAGTTTCGGATTCAGCTACTTCACTCTCCAGCTTCATGATGAATTCTAACATGTTATGGTCGCTCCTCCCCAAGGGACCCCGAACAACAAGAGTATTAATTAATCCTTTTCTGATTGCACAATACCCAGTCTAGGATAGCCTGTTCTCTAGTTGGTTCCTCGAAGTATTGGTCTAAAAAAACGTCACGTGCACATTGCAGGGAATCCTTCTCCTCAGTATTATTGCTAATTTGATTTCACCAATCTATATGCAGATTAAAGTCACCCGTGATTTCAGTTGTACCCTAATTGCATACGTCTCCAATTTCCTGATTAAAGCCATCCCTTACATCTCCACTGCTGTTTGGGGGCCTATAGACAACCTCGCCCTCCTCCCAACATTTTCTGCCCCTTGATGTTCCTTCGTTCCACCCATACAGATTCCACAGAATGATTTTCTGAGCCAATATCGTTCCTCACTATTGCATTGATTTCCTCCTTCACTAACCACATTCGCCCATCTTCGTCTTCGTTGTGCCTGTCCTTACAAAATATTCAGTACCCCTGGGTGTTCAGAGCCCACCCTTGGTTACCCTGCAGCCATGTCTGCATAATCACAACTATATCAGAACCGTTTATATCAATACACCATATTGCGAATGCTCCACGCATTAAGACACAATGCATTTAGACTTGTCTTTTTAAAATAAATATTTTTAGTAATTCAGCTTCATTTTGCACTATGACCCCATTTCTTTTTCGCTCTCGTTTTCTCTGCCTTCCATTTGTGCTTCATAACTTTCTGCCTTCCATTTCTATCCTTGTTTCAGTCTCCTCTGTCTCCTTGTGCAGATTCCCATCCCCCTGCCATTCTAGTTTAAACCCTCCTCGATAGCAATAGCAACCCCCACCCCCCCCACCCCCAACCCCCAAGGGAATTGGTACTGGATCCACCTTCCCCGGAACAGGTCCAAAGGTCCCAGGAATCTGAATCCCTCCCCACTACCCAATTTCTCCAGTTGCATATTCACCTGATATATCTTGCTATTTCTGCTCTCAGCAGCACGTGGCACTGGTAGTAATCCTGAGATTATTACCTTTGATGTCCTATTTTTAAAATTTACGTCCTAACTCCCTAGATTCAGCTTGTAGGACCTCATCCCGTTTTATAACCTATGTCTTTTGGCACAGATACGTACCATGGCAACTGGCTGCTCGCCCTCTCCCTCAGAATGCCCCACAGCCGCTCTGAGACATCCTTGACCCTGGCACAAAGGAGGCAACATAGCATCCTGGAGTCTCTTTTGCGGCTGCAGAAACGCCTGTCTGTTCACCTTACGATTGAATCTCCTATAACTATAGGTAGATCCGGTGGTTAGGAAGGCAGATGGGATACTTGAATTTATTAAACGAGGCATAGAATATAAGAGCAGGGTGGTTATGTTGGAGCTGTATAAAACACGAGTTAGGTCACAGCTGGAGTACTGTGTACAGTTCTGGTCACCACACTGTAGGAAGGATGTGATTGCACTGGAGAGGGTGCAGAGGAGATTCACCAGAATGTTGCCTGGGCTGGAGCATTTCAGCTAGGAAGAGAGACTGAAAAGGCTAATGTGGCTTTCCTTAGAGCAGAGAAGGTGGAGGTGTGGGGGGCAGGGGGTGGGGGTGGCGGGGAGGTGGGGGACATGATTGATGTATACAAGATTATGAGGGGCATTGATAGTGCAGATAGGATGCAACATTTTTTCCCTTAGCGAAGGGGTCAATAACCAGGGGGAATAGATTTAAGGTAAGGGACAGGAGATTTAGAAGGGATTTGAGGGAAATAAAATCACCCAGAGTGTGGTTGGAATTTTGAACACGTTGCCTGAAGAGCTGGTAGAGGCAGGGACCGTCAGAACATTTAAGAAGTATTTAGATGAGCACTTGAAACGCCAGAGCACGCAAGGCTATGGGACAACTGCTAAAAAATGGGATTAGAACAGTTAGGTGCTTAGGCCCTTACGTCCCCACCTCAATGAACTTCGCGCTCAGCATGACCTTGAGTTCTTCTTCCGTCGCCTCTGCCTCCGAGATCACTTCTTTGACCAGGGGTCCTACCCACGATAAGTAGACCCAATAGTCCACCTCCAGCATTCTCCCTCTACCTGGACCCCTCCCTCTGGCCTCTTACCCGCTCTTGATATTTGCATTGAAATCTGTCAGAGCGACATTGGTCATCTCAATTTTTCTGCCCCCATCAGTCACTCTAACCTGTCCTCCTCTGAACTAGAGGTACTCCGTTCTCTCAGGTCGAACCCCGACATGATCATCAAACTAGCAGACAAGGGTGGTGCTGTTGTTGTATGGCGTACTGACGTCTACCTTGCAGAGACTCAGCGCAAACTCTCAGATACTTCTTCCTACCTCCCCCTGGACCATGACCCCACCACCGAACATCAAGCTACTGTCCACAGGACAGTCACTGACCTCATCTCCTCTGGAGATCTTCCCTCTACAGCTTCCAACCTCATAGTCCCACAACCCCGGACAGCCAGCTTCTACCTCCTTCCCAAAATCCACAAACAGGACTGTCCCAGCAGACCCATTGTGTCAACCTGCTCCTGCCCACTGAATGCATTCCTTCCTACCTTGACTGTATCGTTTCTCTCCTGGTCCAGTCTCTTCCCACCGACATCCGTGATTCTTCTGACGCCCTACGTCATTTTGACAATTTCCAGTTTCCTGGCCCCAACCGCCTCCTCTTCACTATGGACGTCCAATCTCTCCACCTCCCATGCCCCACCAGGACGGTTTGAGGGCGCTTCGCCTCTTCCTTGAACAAAGGCCCAACCAGTCCCCATCTGCAGCAACCCTCCTCTCCCCGGCTGAACTGGTTCCCACATTGAACAAGGTCTCTATCAACTCCACTCACTTCTTTCAGGTAAAAGGTATTGCTATGGGTACCCAAATGGGTCCTAGTTATTTGTGTCTTTTTATGGGACATGTCGAACATTCCTTGTTCCAGTCCTACTCAGGCCTCCTCCCCGAACACTTTTTCCGGTACATTGATGACTGTATCTGTGCCGTTTCCTGCTCCCACCCCAAACTGGAAAACTTTATCAAATTTGCTTCCAATTTCCACCCTTCTCTCACCTTTACATGGTCCATCTCTGACACTTCCCTTCCTTTCCTCCACTTATCTGTCTCCATGTCTGGGGATAGGCAGTCTTCTAACATCTATTAAAAGCCCACCGACTCCCACAGCTACCTCGACTACACTTCTTCACACCCTGCCTCCTGTAAGGACTCCATTCCATTCCCCCAGTTTCTTTGTCTCTGATGCATCTGCTCTGATGATGCTACCTTCCACGACAGAGCTTCTGATATGTCTTCCTTTTCCCACAATCGAGCATCCCCCCCTCCCCCACTGTGGATGACAGGGACCCGCAACTGTGTCTGGCCCATTTCCCGCACCTCTTCCCGCACCTCTTCTCCTCCCTCCCAGATCCGCGACAGAGTTCCCCTTGTCCTCACTTTCCACCACATCAGCCTCCATATCCAAAGGATCATCCTCTGCCATTTCCACCACCACCCGCGTGATGCCACTACCAAACGCATCTTCCCTTCCCTTCCCCTGTCAGCATTCTGAAAGGATCAGTCCCTCTGCGGCACCCTGGTCCACTCCTCCATCACCCCCACCACGTCATCCCCTTCCCACGGCACCTTCCCCTGCAATCGCAGGAGTTGTAATACCTGCCCATTTGGCTCCTCTCTCCTCACTATCCCAGGCTCCAAACTCTTCCTTCAGGTGAAGCAGTGATTTACGTGTACTTCTTTCAATGTAGTCTACTGTATTCGCTGCTCACAATGTGGTCTCGTCTACACTGGGAAGACCAAACGCAGGCTGGGTGACCGCTTTGCGGAACACCTTCAGTCAGTACGCAAGCAGGACCCTGAGCTTCCGGTTGCTTGCCATTTCAACACTCCCCCCTGCTCTCATGCTCACATCTCTGTCCTGGAATTGCTGCAGTGTTCCAGTGAACATCAACACAAGCTCGAGGAATAGTATCTCATTTACAGATGAGGCAAACTACAGCCGGACTGAACATTGAGTTCAATAATTTCAGAACATGGCGGGCCCCCATTTTACTTTTATTTTTATTTTTTATTTTTTTCTTTGTTTTTTGGTGTTTATTTTTTTATTTCATCTTAGTTTGTTCAGTTTGCTTACCCACTGTTCTTTTTCATGTTTGTACTTGCGTCTGTACTAATGCTTTGTCTTTCAACACACCATTAACAGATCGTTTGCCTTTGCTCCATGACCTTCTGGTCAGTTATTCTGGGACCTTGACCCATCTGCACCTTCTCCTTTGTTATCTCTTGCCCCACCCCCGCTTTACTTGCTTATAACCTGTGACATTTCTAAAATTTGCCAGTTCTGAAGAAGGGTCACTGACCTGAAACGTTAACTCTGCTTCTCACTCCACAGATGCTGCCTGACCTGCTGAGTATTTCCAGAATTTCTTGATTTCACTTCAGATTTCCAGCATCCGCAGTATTTTGCTTTTATTATAGTTATGTGCTTGATGGCCATCACAGACACGATGGGCCGAAGGGCCTTGTCTGTGCTGTATAAATCTATGACTCCAGGCCTGCCAATCTTCTTGTCCTCCTGTGCAGCAGAACCACACAGAGTGCCGTGAACTTGTCCATTGCTCCTTTCCTCTGAGCCATTTTCCGCAACAATATCCAAAGCGGTATATCTGTTAGAGAGGGGGATGGCCACAAGGGGGCTCCTTCACTTCCTGCCTTCCTCTACTCTGCCTGGTGGTCACCCATTCCCTTTCTGCCTTTGCAGCATTTGCCTGCCTCACTAATCGTGCTATTCACGACGATCTCAGCAACGCAGATGCTCCACAGTGAATCCACCCACAGCTCCAGCTCCGTAATGCGGGTAGCCAGTAGGTGCAGATGGATACACGTCCTGCACGCATGGTCGTGCGGGCAGTGGAAGCATCCCTGATTTCTCACATAGCGCAGGAGGAGCATATTACAGGTGCGAGCTCTCCTGCCATGATTTGCCTTTAGATTACTCGCTTCAATTTCAAAAAATACTAATTGTGCTAGGAGCCATATTTTACTGCAAACACTACCCACTGCAATCTAAAGTCATTACCTTTTCATTGAAGGTGATGGACTGCAGCAGTATAAATAGCAGAAAAAGTAGAAGAACTCACATAAACCTACTTACGAATCTGCTACGTGCCAGCACCTTCTTCCCCAAGTCAGCAAAATCGCTCACACACAAGTCACAGCCTCACTGTGTCCAAACAGCACTATTCCAATTAGTAATTATTAATAAGTTACACTAATTGAAACAAATCACCATCTGCTGGTGTCCCTGTCTCACTGCAGATACTGCACACTCATTTGATTTCCAACTGCTGGTGTCCATGTCTCACAGCAGTTACTACCCCTCTCACCATCTCCATTGGCTGGTGTCCAGTCTCACTATAGTTACTCCCCTTCTCAACATATCCATGTGCTCAATCTGCCAATGGGAAGAGTTTCTCTCTATCTACTCTGCCTGGACCCCTCATCTTTTTGAATACCTATATCAAATCGCTTCTCAAGTTTCTCTTCTCCATGGATAACAACTCCAGCTTCTCCAATCTATCGAGATAACTGAAGTCCCTTATCGCTGGAACCATGCTCCTGAATCTCTTCTACATCCTCTCCAATGCCTCCACATCCTTCCTGAAGTGCGGCGCCCAGAATTGGGGACAATACACCAGCTTAGACCAACCAGTGTTTTACAAAGGTCCATAATATCTTCCCCACTTTTTCATTCTACGCTTCAATTTATAAAGCCCAGGATCCCTTATACCTTTTAACCACTTTCTTAATCTGCCCTGCAATATTCGTGGATTGGTGCACATATACAAACCAGATCTGTCTGTTCCTGCACCCGTTTAGAATTGTACCCTTTAGTTTAGATTGCATCTCCTCCTTCTTCCAGCCTGTTGAGGTGGAAGATGTGGACACAGTTCTTAATGAATACATTGTCTCTGGCTGCAAAAACAGGCGACGACGCAGATATTGCAGTTAAGGAGAAGAAGTTTGAAAGATTGGATGGGATAAACACACGGAGAAGAAATATTAAGGTGTTTAGTGTCTCTGAAAACTGGTAATTCACCAGGCTCAGGCAGTTAATAGGTTCAAGGGAGGAAATAGCAGAGGCTCTGATCATCATTTTCCAAACCTCTCTGGTTACAGGCATGGTGCCTGAGGAAGGGGGAACTGCTAACATTGTACCGTTGATTAAAAAGGGAGCAAGTGATAGACTGAGTAATCACAGGTCAATCATCCTAAGCTCAGTGGAGGGCGAAGGATGGAGAAAAGCTCCAATAAACAGAATGAATCGTCATTTAGAAAGATGCAGATTAATCAAGCACAGTCAGCATGGATTTGTTAAATGAAGGTTGTGTCAGACTAGCTTGATTAAATTTTCCTGGAGGGGTAACAAGGATGGTCTATGAGGGGAGCAGCTCATCACCACCTTCTAAGGGAAATTACGCAATAATTGCTGGTCTTGTCAGTCACCCCCAGTTTCCGGAAATGAATTTAATACAGTGAAAGCTCCTCAACATGTAGATTACACAATGGGTACAAGGGAATTATTCACTCCTGTCTGGTACTGTGTGTCTCCATGTCTGTGTCTCTATCCCATTTAAAGCTCTAACGGTACCTTAATGAGTAGCCAGTCTCTAAAATAAATGTCCCACTGTTGTGGTAAAATAAAATGGTCATCGTGAACAAACATAAAATGGCTGACCGGATTTTTTGGATTTCCACAGATGATTTGAGAGAGGAGCGAGAGACAGATAGAACGAGAGACAAAGAGGAGACAGAGAATGAGAGGGCGACTCAGACACAGAGAGTGAGATAAGGATATTTGTCATAGGACAGAGAAAGAGTTGGAGACCATTTGGCCCATTGCCGCTGTTCTGTCATTTAATAAGATCATGTCTGATCTGTGATTTAACTCCATATAACTGTCTTTGCCCCATATCTCTTAATACCATTGGTTAGCAAAAAATCCATCAGTCTCAGATGCAAAAATTATATATAAAATGGAGAGAGCTCCCCCTCTACGTATACAATGGAGAGAGCTCCCCCTCTACGTATACAATGGAGAGCGCTCCCCCTCTACGTAAACAATGGAGAGAGCTCCCCCTCTACGTATAAAGTAGAGGGAGTTACCTCTCTAAGTATAAAATGGAGGGAGCTCCCTCTTTACGTATAAAGAGAAGGGAGCTCCCCGTCACCGTATAAAGTGGAGGGACCTCACTCTCAATGCATAAAGTGGACGGAGCTCCCTCGCAAAGTATAAGTGGAGGGATCTCCCTCTCTACCTATAAAGTGGAGGGAACTGTCCATCTAAGTATAAAATTCCCGGGGAGCCCACAGACACACCATCCTATTTTCAAGCACTTTTAACCATTTTGTACCTGAGACATAGCCAAGTGCATTATAAACAGAGGCATGGTCAAATACAATCTTAAGTGGTGCATAGATAACTGAGACCAGTGTAAAAGGTCTAGCGGGTGCAGAATTCTTAATGCAGTCAGGAGAATTTTTAAGCCAGTATTGTAGTAAGGCCAACAAGAGATGGGACAGTTCTACATGTAGTTTTAGGGAATGAATCTGGGCCGGTGGAAGGCGATTTAGCCAAAGTGGACTTGAAAAAAACTACTTGAAGGTAAATCTGTGTCAGATTCGTGAGAGTTAGTGTGGGTTCAGAACAAATATATTCGCAGAAAGGCAAAGGATGAGACATCAAGGAGTGTACCAGAGAGGATAAGACACAAAAGGGAAGTGCTTATTTCAGATACTGAGAGCTCAATGTCACAGAAAGGCGAGAGAAGCGTAGACAGTTCAGGAGTGAAATTAAAAGATAATAAGAAAGCAAAGAGAGGGCCGGAATAAACTATTATCAAGTCAAATCAAGGAATCCACTAAGATATTTTCTAAATACATAAAGAGCAAGAAGATAACTAAGGAAAGAGTATGGCCAACTTTGTTATGAATACTTTAGGTCCGTCATCATAAAAGAGAGGGCCGAGGCGGATATTGTACTGAGACTGAGAGAGAGGGAGAGAGAAAGAGCAGACACAGAGACCTTGAGAGGGAGAGGTTGGAGGCTCACACAGCTGAATAGCTCAGTGGATGTCTACGCAGAATTCAGAGGCTGATCTCCAGTGCGCAGTCATTGGGAGGCTGTGGAGATGGATTTGCACTCTGTATCCACTGGGTCAACAGGTGGGAATGTTACCACTGCACAAACGCCCCCTTCCAGGCAATTGGGGCCAAAGCTTTGATGGTTTTCTGTTTGAATAAAAATGACCAGTTTGAGGATTCCCTCTGGAATCCTGTCTCCTAAAGCCTCCAGCCGGCCTGGTAACGACTCATGGATTCATCTCTCAAGGAACTGATCAATGGTTCTGGTAGAATTTCTCTCTTTGCTGACGGGTTAATAAAGCAGATGGGATCCTGGACTTCTTAAACAGAGGTCGAGAGTCTAAAAGTCATAGAGAGGGAAAGACAGAGGGAAGGGAGAGTAAGACAAAGGTGGAGAGAGTGAAAAAGACAGGTGAGAGGGGGAGAGAGAGAAAGACAGATGGGAAGAGAGGGAAGGAAAGACTGAGGGGGAGAGAGAGAGATGGAGGTAGAGAGAAAGACACAGAGTGGGAGAGACAGGGAGACGGAGAGAGACAGAGACAGAGAGCGAGAGAGAGAGAGAGAGTGGGCGGGGATGGAGGGAGGCAGAGAGAGAGGGAGATAGAGAGAGAATGAGGAAGGGAGACAGAGAGAGATGGAGGGAGAGAGGGACAGAGAGAGGGAGGAAGAAAGAGAGAGAATGACAGTGAGGAAGAGAGAGGGAGAGACGGAGAGAGGAAGTAGAAATAAACAGGGAGCGAGTGTGGCGGCGAGGAGGAGAGATGGAGAGTGGGAGACTGTGTGAGAGAGAGACAAAGAGCGATGGAGAGATAGTGACAGAGAAAGAAAAGGATGAGAGTGAGGAGAGAGAGAGGGGAAGGAGAGAGAGACAGAAAAAGAGAGAGAGGAGAGGAGGGAGACTGACAGATGGAAAGCAAGAGAAGGAGTCAGAGAGGAAGGGGAGGAAGAGGGAGGCGGAGATGATGGAAGAAAGAGAGATCGAGTATTGGACAGAGAGAGGGGGAGAGAGAGAGAGATGGAGGTAGGGTGAGAGGGGAGAGGTTGGGGGAGAAATAACTTCTCCATGCCTACCCTGTCCCATCGAACACTCTCCGAGAAGGCACCACACAGGTTAGATACAGAGTAAAGCTTCATTTAAACTTAGCCTGGAGTGTCAGCTTAACTCGGGTCACTGTTCCAGGGTCAGACTCAAGTGTCAAATTTCACAGTCACTGAAATTCTTCCGTATCACTTGCTGTAATGTAACCAGATGCCGGGTTTGGGAACAGGACAGGCCACGCGATTAGGACGACTGCTCATGTGGAGGATAAGCATCAGTAATCCCTCAGAGAATCAGAAAAGACTACCGAGAAGCAAAAATAGGAGATTTGTCTTGAACTTGTGAGCCTTGCATTGTGGAATACTTTAGTATTTGGTGAAAATGTAGACCCAGTGAAATTGTGTGCCAGTTCAATGAATTGATTCTATATAACTTTATTGCCACAGTAAGGTAGCGTGTGTGCTAAGAGTAAAAATATTTGTAGTTTCCCATCATATAATATACTTTGCTGTCTGCATGGTAGGAATACAGACACAGATATCCAGAGCAGTTTGCTATATATGACATGGCAAACAGATGAAGTGTTTCTTTTGTGCTGTGGTTTAACTAGACCCTGAATGATAGTCAACATGGTGGGAGAGAGTGATAGGCAGAGAGAGAGAGAAGGATAGAGGCAGAGTTGCAGAGAGTTACGGAGGTGGGGAGGCAGGATGTGTGGGGACCCTGGGGTAACATTATTGGAACCAGTGATAGAGACACACACTTTTCCTTGCTACGTATATAATGAGGAGCGCTCCCCCTCTATATGTAAAGTGGCGGAGCTCCCCTCTAGGTATAATGTGGAGAGAGCTCCCGCTCTATGTATAAAATGGAGGGAGCTGCCTCTATACATAAAGTGGAGGGAACTTCCCCTTTCTGTATAAAGTGAGCTCGCTCTCTATGTGTCAAACGGAAGGAGCTCCCCCTCGACGTATAAAGTGGAGGGAGCTCCCTTTATGTATAAAGGGACCACCCACTCTATGTACAAAATGGAGGAAGTTCCTCTTTTACGGATAAAATGGAAGGAGCTTCCCTCTACGTATAAAGTGGAGGGAGATCCCTCTTTACATTGCAATAAGGTAATATAGTATCTATACATCTCACTGAAGCAAAATTTCACTGGGTCAACATTCTCACCAAATACTAAAGCAATCATGAATACCTTGTGTCTGTCTTCGCAAAAGAGGGGGAATGATGCCGACATTGTAGGTAAAGAGGAGGAGTGGGAATTAGACAGGTCTTATTGTATTAAAAACAGAGACATGGTCTTGTACAGTACAGTCTGAGACTGGGTGAATGGCAGCAGAAGCAGAGACCTGATGATCGACATCTCAGTGTGCTGAAAAAGGTGGCTGCAGGGATAGTTGATACATTGGTGGTCATCTCTCAAAATTCTCGCCCTCCCCGCACAGAATATCCTGCAGCTGCTCAGATACATCCTTGATCCTAGCACCAGAGAGGCAACATACCATCCTGGTGTCTCTTTTGCGCAGCGGATACTTCCGTCTGTAAAAAAATCCCCTATCACTATAACCTGCCACTCTTAACTTACCTGTGCAGCAGAGCCACTCATGGTGCCAGGAACTTGTCTCTTGCTGCTATCCCCTAAGCCATCTCCCTCAATAATATCCAAAGCAGTATATCTGTTAGAGAGGGGGATGGCCACAGGGGACTCCTACACTACCTGCCTCCCTCTACTCTGGCTGCTGGTCACCCATTCCCTTTCTGCCTTTGCAGCATTTGCCTACATTGTGCCCATCTCGCTAAACATGCTATCCACGATGATCTCAGCATCGTGGATGATCCACAGTGAATCCACCCGCAGCTCCATCTCCGTAATGCGGTAGTCAGTAGCTGCAGATGGATACACTTCCTGCATACATGGTCGTCACGGACACTGGAAGCGTCCCTGATTTCCCACGTAGCACAGGAGGAGCATATCACAGGAGGAAGCGCTCCCGCAATGACCTACGTCTAGATTACTTATCTACTGCCATTAATTAAGAAAAAAATATTAATTATGCTAAGGGCCTTATTCTACTCCAAACACTATCCACTATAATCTAAATTTGTAATTAACTACTTAATTATCTTATTCTATTATTTGTTTTATTTCCCTTTTTAAAAATATGTTTGATTAAGCTTAACACTAGTTTATTTAATACTTTAAACGTTAGGATTAGAATGGACCTTGAGAACTTCCCCGATACTCAACAAGCAGGTAGCTTCTTCCCTGCTCGCTCTGCTGATGATTGTGTCACTCTGATGTCACATTTCGATTTTTTTTTTCCGGCTCTGCTCCTGCTGCTCCCGTTCTCTTCCTCTCTCTCTGTCGCCGACTCTGCTTTGGTGCACTTTTTGAACGTCCGAGCTTCGGGCTGTGCTCCTCTCACTCAGTCTGTCTGCGACTCTGGTTTGGTGTGCTTTATAAACCTCTGCTCCTCAGGCTATGCTCCTCTGTCACTGTGTATGGATTATGGTATCCAATCTAACTATTTGGCATTGCAGTCACTCTTTATCAAGACCAATTAAGCAATTAACAAATTGCATTATTTAGTGTTCTTGCTTAAGTAATTGAAGAATGAACTCATATTTATTCCACTGCGTAATGCTTATCAGGTCAAATTGCAAGATATCTCTAAATGTATGCTCTTGTGCATGAGTTAACATGCCCAATTTAGCAATAAACTGTTATCTTCTTCCCCAGCATATTTATAACAAAGGCAACATATCAATTAACTGGCGCTGCATTTCTTGCTCTTTAGTTCTGAAGGACAATGAGCAATTGCTTCAAATGTATCCCTTGTGCATGAGTTAAGGTTAATTTAACAACTAACCTTATTCCCCTCTGTATTGCCATCAAACCCATTATAACAAATAACTGTAATTATATTATATGTTTTCAGGCTATGAAGCCCAATATAACTGTAACTTTATTACGCTGTGTACTGGATTAACAGTAGCATTGTGCCCATGTCTTCTTCTTCTTTGGCCTCCTCGTCTCGGGAGACAATGGGTAAGCACCTGGCTGTGGTCAGTGGTGTGTGGAGCAGCGCCTGGAGTGGCTATAAAGGCCAATTCTAGAGTGACAGGCTCTTCCACAGGTGCTGCAGAAAAATTTGTTTGTCGGGGCTGTTACACATTTGGCTCTCCCCTTGCACCTCTGTCGTTTTTCTTGCCAACTACTAAGTCTCTTCGACTCGCCACACTTTAGCCCCGCCTTTATGGCTGCCCGCCCGCTCATGTGCCCATGTACGCTTGTTATTACAACCTGTTTAGCAACTAACTCATTTTGTAAGACAGTTTGCATACAATTGAGACATTAACTGTTATTTTCTACACTAACACATTTTTAATCATAATACAATATAACAATTACCTGCAATTTTCTGCACCGGCATACAATTTATCATATCGAATTTAAATAACAGTAACATTTTTCCCTGTGACTTTTTTTATTTAACTGAATGATTCTTAATCCCTGTATTATTGTGTCTAATTTAATAATTAACTAGATTGATTAGCAAGTGTATTTGTTATATTGAATTAAACAACTAACTGCAACATTACAGGGGTGGCACAGTGACGCAGTGTTTAGCACCGCAGCTTCACAGTTCCAGGTACCCAGGTTCGATTCTGGGTACTGCCTGTGCTGAGTTTGCAAGTTCTCCCTGTGTCTGCGTGGGTTTCCTCCGGTTTCCTCCCACATGCCAAACACTTGCAGGTTGATAGGTTAATTGGCCATTATAGATTGCCCCTAGTATAGGTAGGTGGTAGGGAAATCTATAGGGACAGGTGGGGATGTGATAGGAACATGGGATAAGTATAAATGGGTGCTTGATGGTCGGCACAGACTCGATGGGCCGAAGGGCCTGTTTCAGTGCTGTATCTCTAAACTAAACTTAACATTATTCCTCAGCAGGCTGTTCATCTGGTCAAATTTTAAAATGGACAGCAAATTATTGTTCTGGAAATAACAATTAACTGCAACTTTAAACCCTTCATGTTGGTTATCAGGACCAATAATAATTTATTGCAATTTTTCACCATATGTATTGCTTTTCATTTGCAATAACGCAGTTCACTGTAAACTTATTCTACTCTGTATGTGTTATCAAGCCCAGGTGAAGGAGTCAGTGCAGCTTGACATCATATCAACTCGTTTGAGTACAGGAGGAAAATAAGTCTTGTTGCTATTACATAGAGCCTTGGTGAGACCGGACTTGGAGTACTGCGTACAGTTCTGGTCTCCTCATCTAAGGAAGGATAGATGGACTGCACTGGTGGTTCACCTGAGTATTCCCTGGCATGGCGGTATTGCCTTATGAGGAGAGATTGAAGACAGCGGGCCTGTATTCTCTAGTATAGCGGATGCTGATTGTCATGCACAATTTTTAAACAATACTTTCACTTTATGTTGGTTATCCAGCTCAATTAAACAATTAACTGCAACTCTTTACCCTTGTGTTTTGGTTATCAAGTCCAATATTCAATTAACTGTAACTTTATACCCTATGTACTGGTGAACAGATATAACTTCACAATTTAATATTACTTCATACCCTTGCATATTTGTTATGAAGCTCGTGAAGCAATTAACTCGAAACTTATTCTCAGGTGCATTATCTCAAAAGTGATGCAACAGTTAACTGTAATTGTTTGACCTGTGAACTAGTTATCATGACCACATTACAATTCACAGCACATTTGTTCCCTTGTGCGTTAGTTATAATGCCCATTTCAAGAATTGTAACCATATAACCCTGTGAATTGTCTATGAAATGCAATATAACATCGAACAGCAACTTGATGCAGAATGCCTGAGTTAACAAGCTCAATTTATCAAAAGCTGGAAATTTATTCTGCTGCATATCACTTGTCCAGCCTACGTTGACAATTAACTGTTTATGTATTCCCCAGTTGGATTGTTAGCAAGCCTAATATAATAATTAGTTCTATAATTTAGTCATGTGTATTTTCAATTAAGACCAATTTCGCCATTATGTTTAAATTTGTTATTCTGCTTATTGGTTATCAATTCCAATTAAACTGTTACCAGCAAACTGATTCCTATAAATATTGTTACCAAGCAAATTTTAACAATTCTCTGTAACTTTATTCCTTTGTTTGTTGGTTATCATGTTCAAATAAATAATTAACAGTGGATTACCCCCATGTGTATTGCTTATTATGCCCAATACAGCAGTTAACTGTAAGATTATTCCACTGTGTTTTGGTTGTTAAGCCGAAATCAACAATTAATAGTAATATTATCCTCCCAACTGTCAGATATTATGACCAATTTAACAATTAAATTTGCCATTTTCCCACGTTTCCTCTGTCAAGCTCAAAGTAATAATTTACTCTAACTTTATGCTGCAGTGTACGCCTTACTAATTCACATTTAAATAACAGTAAATTCTTCCACAGTGTTTTGTTTAATATGTGCACTTCATTATTGGCTCAGTGCGGCACAGTGGCGCAGTGGTTAGCACCGCAGCCTCACAGCTCCAGGGACCCGGGTTCGATTCCGGGTACTGCCTGTGTGGAGTTTGCAAGTTCTCCCTGTGTCTGCGTGGGTTTTCTCCGGGTGCTCCGGTTTCCTCCCACAAGCCAAAAGACTTGCAGGTTGATAGGTAAATTGGCCATTATAAATTGTCACTAGTATAGGTAGGTGGTAGGGAAATATAGGGACAGGTGGGGATGTTTGGTAGGAATATGGGATTAGTGTAGGATTAGTATAAATGGGTGGTTGATGTTCGGCACAGACTCGGTGGGCTGAAGGGCCTGTTTCAGTGCTGTATCTCTAATCTAATCTAATGTGTTCTATTTATTGTGGCTATTTTAGCTATTAACAGCAATTATGCAATTAACTTATTTCATTAGCTGGTGTCCATAACTGAACAACTCAAAGTAAATGTATAACCGACATATTGTTTATGAGGGCAAAATAATAATAATAGTAAAGAACTAAACATTTATGGTCCTGTGCAAGTGTCACCATGTACAAAAAATAATTGATTTTGACGCCATACTCTATATATTAGTTAACATGTCTAGTTTAATAAAAACACGAAACTTTATTCGCCCATGTATTCATTTTGATGTACAAATAAACAATTGACTGCACTGTCACGTGCATTGGTTATGATATCCAATGTATTTAGTATCTGTAAAGTTATGTCCCTGCGTATTGGCTATCAAGTCCTATATAACAATCATTGCAACTTTATTATCTTGTTTATTGGTCAGCAAGCCGAATTTAGGAATAACACGATAAATTATTGTCCAGAATATTGGTTATCAAACCTAGTTTAACAATTAACTGTAAGCAATACTTTCATGTGTATTCATCATCAGGTACAATTTTACCAATTAACTGTAACTTCATTCACTTGTGTAATTATTATTGGGACCAATTTAACAATTATCTGCAACCTTATTCCCAGCTGTTTTTGTCAAGCCCAACGAACAAGTGAATGTATCTTTTTGTGCTGAGTACTGGTTATCATGTCCAATTTTATAATTAATAGTACCTTTATTCTCTTGTGCATTGTTTATTATTCCCGAATAATCAAATAAATATAAACCTACAACCGTGAAAATTATTTTCAAGAACACTATATAACAATGAATAGTGTCTTTATCCACCACATCTGAGCGATAAAGCCCTGTTTAACGATAACTGGAACTTTATTGCACCGTGTTTCACATAATAAAGCACAAGTTGACATAACTGTGTCATTAATCCCCAGCTGTATTGCTTCAAGCACAATATAGTAATTACCTTTAATTCTGTGTCATGTATATTTGTCCTCCAGGCCAATTGAACAATTAATTGTATATGATAATTCTCCATGTTGGTTACTAACGGCATGCATACCACGACCAATGCACAGTGGCAGCAGTGTGTACCATCGAAAAGATGCACTGCAGCAACTCACCAAGTCTCCTTAGACAGCACCTTCCAAAGCAACGACCTCGACCACCTAGAAGTACAAGAGCAGCAAATACATGGGAACACCACCACCTGCAAGTTCCCCTCCAAGCCTCAAACCATCCTGACATGAAACTGTAACACCGTTCCTTCACTGTCGCTGGGCCAAAATCCTGGAACTCCCTTCGTAACAGCACTGTGCGTATACCAATACAACATGGACTGCAAATCACCACCACTTTCTCAAGGGCAATTATGGATGGGCAATCCATAAATGCTGGCTTTCGCAGCGACGTTCACATCCCATGAAAGAACAAAACATCCATCCCAATATAACAACGAACTATAAGCCTATTCCCTGTGCATTCGCTGTTAGGTCCAATTTAACAATTAACTTTAACCATATAAAACAGTGTATCAGTTATCGAGGCCAATTTAAAAATTACATGTAATTATTGTCCCACATAAACTCTATCCAGCACAATATAACAATTAACTTTAACTTTAGGCAACAGGTTATTATT
This sequence comes from Heterodontus francisci, assembly GCF_036365525.1. Lineage (NCBI taxonomy): Eukaryota > Metazoa > Chordata > Chondrichthyes > Heterodontiformes > Heterodontidae > Heterodontus > Heterodontus francisci. The sequence continues at coordinate 380,546 of NW_027142010.1, forward strand.
TACCATTTCAAATTAAAATAAAAAAAACCTCTTCATCCGTATTTTGCTTAATGTGTCCAATTTTAAAACTAATTGCAACACCCTTCAAGGGTGTATGAGTTACCATCACCATCACTAGAAGTATCACTACACTTACTTTCAAAGAGCCGAGACGAATCATACCTGGAAGAAAGAACCTAACATTGGGAGTGGATATCAACAGTGTGTGGCGCTGGGAATTCAGCTACCTTCATGGAGCAGGCAGAAAACGGACCTGAGAGAGATCACTTAACATCGGGACACGATAAATAGGGAGTTAGGTTCGGGGCCATTATGCACCCTCATTATCCACCTTGTTTCCACCTTGGAACCAAACAAACATATTCGCGAGAGACAGCATCGTTTTGTGAAGGGGAGGTCATGTCTTACTAATTTGATTGAGTTTTTTGATGAAGTGACGAAGATGATTGATGAAGGAAGGGGATGGATGTTATCTACATGGACTTTAGTAAAGACTTTGACAAGGTCCCGCATGGCAGACTGGTACAAAAGGTGAAGTCACACGGGATCAGAGGTGAGATGGCAAGATGGATACAGAACTGGCTCGGTCACAGAAGACAGAGGGTATCAGTGGATGGTTTTTTTCTGAATGGAGGGATGTGACTAGTGGTGTTCCGCAGGGATCTGTGCTGGGACCTTTGCTGTTTGTAGTATATAGACATGATTTGGAGGAAAATGTAGCTGGTCTGTTTAGTAAGTTTGTGGACAACACAAAGATTGGTGGAGTTGCGGATAGTGATGAGGATTGTCAGAGGATACAGCAGGATATAGATCGGTTGAAGACTTGCGTGGAGAAATGGCAGATGGAGTTTAATCCGGACAAATGTGAGGTAATGCATTTTGGAAGGTCTAATGCAGGTGGGAGGTATACAGTAAATAGCAGAACACTCAGGATTATTGACAGGCAGAGAGATCTGGGCGTACAGATCCACAGGGCACTGAAAGTGGCAACGCAGGTGGATAAGGTAGTCAAGAAGGCATATGGCATGCTTGCCTTCATCGGTCGGGGCATAGAGTATAAAATTTGGCAAGTCATGTTGCAGCTGTACAGAACCTTAGTTAGGCCACACTTGGAATATTGCATGCAATTTTGGTCGCCACACTACCAGAAGGACGTGGAGGCTTTGGAGAGGGTACAGAGGAGGTTTACCAGGATGTTGCCTGGTCTGGAGGGCATTAGCTATGAGGAGAGGTTGGAAAAACTCGGATTGTTTTCACTGGAACGACGGAGGTGGAGGGGCGACATGATAGAGGTTTAGAAAGTTATGAGCGGCATGGACAGAGTGGATAGTCAGAAGCTTTTTCCCAGGGTGGAAGAGTCAGTTACTAGGGGACATAGGTTTAAGGTGCGAGGGGCAAAGTTTAGAGGGGATGTGTGAGGCAAGTTTTTTACACAGAGGGTGGTGAGTACCTGGAACTTGCTGCCAGGGGAGGTGGTGGAAGCAGATGCGATAGCAACGTTTAAGAGACATCTTGAGAAATACATGAATAGGATGGGAATAGAGGGATATGGGCCCGGGAAGTGCAGAAGGTGTTAGTTTAGGCAGGCATCAAGATCGGCGCAGGCTTGGAGGGCCGAATGGCCTGTTCCTGTGCTGTACTGTGTTCTTTGTTCTTTCTTCTTTGTTCATGGAGGGGAGAGGAACTGGAAATGCGAGGTACACTGAAACCTCAGGAGCAGAGCTTCAGGAGTCGGTGCACATTGGCTGAGTTTGAGAAAGAATCAAACAGTAACATCACAAGAGACGAGAAAGGTGATTAATTGGTATGTGACTGCTGTTAAAGAGGGTCTGTAAATGACTACGTGATTACACTGCTGTTAGGTGTGTGAGTTTATGACTGGGAATTAAGGGAACCAAAAAAATAATAAGTATGAGTAGCTACCATATAATTAATTCTAAGTCTAATTTTTAATTTCGAGTCCGAAGTTTATTAAAAGTAGACTGTAAAGTTAAGTAATGACAGGGCAGATCAGCCACATGAAATGATCAGCCTGTGGCATGTGGGAAGTCGTGAACCTTTCCAGTGATATAGCGTAATGGTAGGTGATTCAATAATTAGGGGAACAGACAGACATTTCTGTGACCATAGACGTGACTCCAGGATGGTATCTTGCAACCCTGGTGATAGGGTCAAGTATGTCACTGTGCGGCTGCAGGAGATTCTTTTGGGGTGGGTGAATAGTCAGAGGTCGTGGTCCACTTCTCTAACAATAACAGTTAGAAAGAGGGATGAGGTCCTGTAAGCAGATTTTAGAGATCGAGGAAATAGATTTCAAAACAGGACTTCAAAAGCAGTAATTTCATGATTACCCCCAGGGCCATGTGCTAGTGTGGACAGGAATAGGAGTGTTGAACAAATGATGGTGTGGCTGGATAGATAGTGCATTGGGAAGGGCTTTAGTTTCCTGGTGGATTTCGACCGATTCTGGGGCAGGTGCGAACTCAACAAGGATGGTGGGTTACACCTTAGCAGTGCCTGCACCAATACCCTCGCAGCGTGATTTGCTAATGATGCTGAGGAGTTTTGAAACTTGCTTGGCAGGGGATGGGGACCTGAAATGGATTTTAAATAGGAGAGAAACAAAGCTGGAAATGGTAGGAAGAAAGGCAGGAAACGAAATTAGAAGACAGCAGGAAAAAGGCCAGCATCAAATCGGGTCAAATGGCAGAAAATAAAATGTGATAAAAGGACAAATTTAAGGTACTCTTTATGACTACATGCAACATTCTCAACAAGGTGGAATCGGTGAATTGAAGGAACATAAGTAAACAATTATGAACTAATAGCCTTTACGGACAGGTGGCTGCAGTGTGACTAAAGCTGGGAACTGAAATTACAAGCGTTTTCGCCATTTTGGAAGGATAGGAAAAAGGAAAAGGAGGTGGGGTAGTGTTTTTAATAAAGGATGGGATGCTGTACTAGTTTTATTCAGAAATGCAGTGACAAATAAAATTCTTTAAGCACTCAATTGAAAGTCCACAGTTTAGAGAGGACGCCATATCCCACAGTGAAGTAGAACGGCCCTGAGAGAGTCGCTCCATATTTGTAATTTAATTACTAAATGCCCAAAGTTAAAGAGGACAGCCATATCCCGCAATGAAGTGGAGCAGAGGGAAATATCCACACATTTGGATTTTAATTATTAAATGGTCACAGTCGAGTGAAGGACATCACTGAAACAACATGAGATCTGGAGATGTGACTGATGATGTTTGAAAGAGAAACCTCAATGCTGGGAGAAAAAAGCCTCTAATTTCCACGGAGTTAATTAATGTGATCAGAATAATCCAGCCGTTGCAGTTTTCCAATTTAAGTTCAAAAACATATGTATTATATTACAATAAGGACTCAACTCGATGTCGTAATCTGATTGTTCAACTTAAAGAAACACTTTGTAACAATGTTATTTTCCCCGTGGAGTTCCGACAGGGTATAATTACAGGCTCTGTGAATGTATCACCTCAGAGTTTAACACAGAGAGATTGCCTGCAGTACGAAGGTACAGATCAGTTAATACAGAAAATGTTTGAAACACTTAACAGCATCAAAAAAATATATTACCTGATCCTTGCCATCATTGGTGTTCCTGGTAAGTGATAATAACCATTGATGTCGTGTAAATCTGTGTTTGAGCTGGTCTCTACTTTTCTCTGTGACAAAGCATGTTACTTGGTGATCTAGTGGATCCCGATACACAGATACCTGATCAATGATATAATTTTCTAATAGCAAATATCCTGCATTATCTTTGCACTTTTACTCTATTTCCTTAATTGATAATAAACCTCTGTTTTTCATTGACAGGCTGTCTGAAGTATGAAGTTATTGCATTTAGTGTAATATCGTGTAGAGTTAAATTAGATATCGGTGAAGCCAAATCTTCAAAGGAAGGTATTATTGGAACCTTATATCACTGGAGAATTTTACTGAGTATGGGTCACTAACCGGAGTGAAACACCTGACTCCAGTGGCCATGTCTTATTGGGGGTATCTGTCACTGTAGAGTTGTACTGAGTGTGGGTCACGAACTGGAGAGCAAAACCTGATTCCAGTGGACATGTTTTACTGGGAGTATCTGACACTATAGTTGCTTCAGGTGACTACTGACCTCTCCATTGAGCTGTCTCTTGCTCTTAAGAACGTAACTGATTGCCAAGCGGAAGATGTTTGCTGATGTTTGCTAATATGTTTATAAATTTAAGTGTATCGATATTTCTCTGTTTCCTATTGAACTGCTCTGACTGAGACAGATGCTAGCTGTTTACGACAATTAAACAGCAGGACAGCACAAATACAGTACTCTAATACTGTAATAATGACTTATTCTTAATCTGAGTATAGTTACTGTGAACACTATTTGTTTTAATGCTGATTAATCTTTCTCCCCAATATGGCCCTGAGAAGCTGTGGGTCACATTTGCTGAAACGTATTATCTGTTCATGACACAGGATACATATTGGGCTGTGTTTATTGAGTCTCCACTGTTGTAACAGATTAAGTTGACGGATCAGTACTTATCTAAGGTTCAGAATCTCGCCAGATGTAACATATACCAACACCTGCCCTTGCCTCAATGAATTGTGTCCCTGCGAGGAGAGACACCTATAACTAAGGAACATGCAGATCCAGTTTTCATAATACAGAGGCCAGACCGAGGGACGTAAATAATAACTTAGTCAAACATGAGCGGTGCAATAAATAATATACTTCTCTCAGTTCTGGTATCATCCTGATTAAAATAATTTCACCTTCTCTAGTGCATCAATATCCTTTTTTGTAATATGGAGACTAGAACTGCACACAGTACACCAAGTTTTGTATAACTGCTGTTCTATTTTAATTTAATATCAGCTATTTGCTTTTACAACTCCTATTCCGTAGAATTGCACTCCTGCGACGTCTGCATATTGCGGTCCTGTTAACATGTGTTGCTACTTTAAATGATTTGAGAATCTGTCCCCGAACCCATTTTCCCCTCGACCCCATTCACTCTTGTTGCCCAAGCATTATTTGGGAAGGTTATTTTTCAGACAAAAATTCAACACTTCACAGATAGCTCTCCTCAATGTTTTCAGGTATTCTGTTGCATTCTTACTCTGCATGAACTGTACTCTCAATACGGACCTGTCTGCAAATTGTGAAATTGGGCTTCTGCTTCCCGATTCCATATGGTTTATGTAAATATTGAACGCTGAGCTTTGTGGAAAACCAATTCACAAATTCCGCCAATCTGACGAAATGCCTTTAACACCTGCTCCCTGTTTTATGTCTTTGGCACCAACGTGCTCTCCATTATGCAGCTTGTCCCCTAACTCCACTTGCTCTGAGATTCTGATGCCTGGCCCTTATCGGAGGCCTTTGGAAAATTAAAGGCTATTACATCGACTGTATTAGATTAATTTGTATTTTCTGACATTATTGAAAAAAATCAATAAGGTTGGTCAATTATGACTTTCATCTTGGAATATGTGTTGACTACTCTTCATTATATTATTTGTTTCTAGATGTTTATCTATTACTTCTTAGAATAAGGATTCCAGTATCTTCCGTGTCACCGACGTTCTACAAACTGCTGTATTGTTCTTTGGACAGGTTCTACCTTACGTGGTAAATACAGGAACCACATTAGATGTCCGTCAGACCTCTGAGACTATTCCTTATTCTGATGATGATTAATGAATAATCATGCCTCCTGTATATCTTCCCTACCATCTTTACTATATGTGGAAGCAATGAATCTGAAACATACACTTTCCCATTCCTTGAATACTTTATCAAATAACTCCTCTTTTATACCTCAAAAGTCGTGAGTTTTATGTTGAATTTATTCAATATTATTTGACAGTTATTTACTTCCATTGGAGATCTCTCTGCCTCTTCTGCGGGCTCTGAATCTTCATCCACTGGCTCATGTTGCACTGACTGTCCCTAAACATACGAATCTTTCTGTCTTCTGAGCTCGGAGCTGTATTCCAGAAATCCATTTACATGTCTGTCCATGTCAGTCTGCCCCTCCTAGGATATGAGGTAATATAATGGAATGGATTAAGGATTGGTTAACAGGCAGAAAACAAAGAGCAGGAATAAATGGGTCATTCTCACGTTGGCAGGCTGTGACCAGTGGGGTACCACAAGATTCAGTATTTGGGACACAATTGTTCACAATATAGATCAATCATTTCAATAAAAGCAAAATACTGCGGATGCTGGAAATCTGAACCAAAAACAAGAAATGCTGGATTCACTCAGCAGGTCTGGCAGCATCTGTGGAAAGAGAAGCAGAGTTAACGTTTCGGGTCAGTGACCCTTCTTCGGAATCATTTCAATATGTCTGTTCCTCTCTGGTCCAATGTCCAGTAAATCCTTAAGGTTACAGAGGATGGGATCTTTCCTGATTGACACAATGGGCTGAATCATGTGCATGAGGCAGAATTCCTGGCACTGGCCTGGAGTGCCGGAGGAACACTGCATGTTTTCAGCCACCGTCCCCCATCCCGCCACCCCCCCTCCACCCCTACTGAGCGATACTCCGGTCTTTTGGGGTGCAGGTTTCACCAGGTGGGATCCTCGTCCCATTAACTCACTAGCTAGCTCAGCAGTATCGCAAGTGCTGCCAGGAGCGGTGGCCACTACTGGTTCTGGGAACACAGGTGTATAGGAGCATAGGAGCAGGAGTAGTCCATTCAGCCCGTCGAGCCTACTCCGCCATTCAGTATGGTCATTCACTTCAATGTTTTTCCCACATTATGCCCGTATCCCTTTATGTCATTTGTATTTGTAAATCTCTCAATATTTACTTTAAAGATACTCAATGATTAAGCTTCCAGAACCCTCTGGGGTAGAGAATTCCAAAATTCACAACCCGATGGGTAAAGCAATTTCTCCTCATCTGTATCCCAAATGGCTTCCCCCTTATTCTGCAATTGTGTCTCCTGTTTCTCGACTCCGCAACCAGGGCACACATCTTACCTGCATCTCCCCTGCCTATCCCTTTAAGTATTGTGGAAGTTTCGATGAGATCACCTCACATTCTTCGAAGCTCTAGAGAATACAGGATCAGTTATCAATGTCCCTTCATAGGATAGTCCCGCCATCCCGGGAATAACTCTGGTGAACCTTCTTTTCACTCCCTCTATGGCAATACGATTCTTCCTAAGGTAAGGGGACTAATGCTGCACACAGTACTCCAGGTGCGGTATAACCAAAGTTCTATAAAATTGAAGCAAGACTTTACTACTCCTGTGCTCAAATCCTCTTGCAATAAAGGCTAACATACCATTAACCTTCTTAATTGCTTGCTGCACCTATATGTTAGACTTACTGACGAGCAAACTCAGGTCCCATTGTATATCTAAACTTTTTAATCTCTTACCGTTTAAGAAATACCCTGCACATCTGTTCCTCCTACAAATGTGGATGACCTTACACTTCTCCACATTATATTCCATCTGTCAGGTTCTTGCCCACTCAGCAAGTCTTTCCAAATGCCTTTGTAGCCACTTTGCATCATCCTCACACACACATGCCCACCTAGTTTTGTGTCATCCACGAACTTGAAAATATTACATTTGACCCCCACATCGAACTGATTTATATATATAACGTGTAAACAATTGGGTCCCAAGTACTGATCCTTGTGGTACCACACTAGTCACAGCCTGCCAACGCGAGAATGGCCCGTTTATTCCTACTCTCTGTTTTCTGTCTGTTAACCAATTCTTAATCCATTCCATGACATTACCACTTATTCCATGTACTTTAATTTTGCTAACCAATGTCCTATGGGGGACCTTAACGAATCCCTTTATTAATTCTGTTAGCAGCATCCTCAAAAATCGTCAAACATGATTTCCCATTGATAAATCCATGTTGACTATGCTAAATCAGGTCGTTATTATTCAAGTATCCATTTATCATATCCTTCAGAATAGAGTCTAACATTTCCCTACTACTGATGTAAGGCTAACAGATCTATAGTTCGCCGTTTTCTCTCGCCCTCCTTTCTTTAATAGTAGGGTGACATTTGCAGCTTTCCAATCTACAGGAACCGCTCCAGAATCTATGGAAGTTTGGAAGATGATCACCAATGTTTCCTCTATTTCCATAGCTACCTTTTTCAACACTCTGGGATGTAGAATATCAGGTCCTGGGGACTTATCAACGTTCTGCCCACTTACTTTCTACAATGCAACCTTCTTACTAACGCTAAAGTACTTTAATTCCTCTTTCTCCCTCATCACTTGGATTTCTAAGTCTGGGAGATTCCTTGTTTCTTACTCGGTGAAGACAGACACAAAGTAATCATTTAGCTTCTCTGCATTTTCTCTATTCCCGATTGTAGATTCTCCTGACTCTACCTGCACTTGACCCACATTTGTCTTCGCCAAACGTTTCCTTTTTCTGTACCTATAGAAGGTTTTACAGTCCGTTTTTAAGTTTCTTGTGCTAGTTTACATTCATATTCTATTCCTCTTTTCTTTATCAGTTTCTTGGTCTTGCTTTTCTGTATTCTCAAATCCTCCCAATCCTGAGGTTTACTATTATTTCTGGCAACGTTATATTTTCTTTATTTGCAGACAATCCTTAACCTCCTTTGTTCTTCACGTTGACTGCCTTACTCTTGTGGTTCTTGTGCCTTGATGGAATGTATAGTTGCTTTCAGCAATGCAATACTTATTTGCAGATTATCCATTGCCTATGTACTGTCATCCATTTTAATCTATTTTCCCAATCCACCTCAGACAATTTGCTCCTCATACCTTCAAAATTTCCTTTGTTCAAATTTAACACCCTGGCTCGTGCTTGAACTACTTCATTTTCATACATAATGTAAAATTCTATCATATCATATTCACTCATCCCTAACGGTTCTTTTATGACAGGAATATTAATCAGCCATTTCTCATGAAATAATACTAGATCTAAAATAGCCTGCTCCCTAGTCCGTTTCTCAACATAATGCTCTAGAAAACCGTCCCTAGCACACTCCAGAGACTCGTGGTACATCATTAGTGCTTATTCGTGTTACCCAGTCCATGTGCAAATTGAAATCACCCATGCTTACTGTATTACCCAAGCTATATGTTTCCCTAATCTCCTGATTAATACCATACCCCACAGTACTACTACTTTTTGTTTTCCTATAAACAACTCCCACCAATGTTTGCTGCCCATTGCTGTTTCTTAGCTCAACCCAAACAGATTCCACAGATTTTGCTTACGATCTGAATTCCTCTCTTACGAATGTACTGACCCCATCTCTCACTATCAGTGCAAATCCACCTCCTTTTCTTTTTTTGGCTGTCCTTCCTAAATGTCAAGTATACTTGAATCTTCAGTTCCTAGTCTTGGTCAACCTGTAGCCACATTTCCGTAATGGCAATCACATCTTACTCATTTACCTCTATTTGTGCCTTTAAATCATCTACCTTGTTGCGAATGCTGCATACATTCATGTACTATGCCTTAAGCTTGCCTTCTTGCTATTATTCTGCATTCTAAACCTAGTTGTTGCGTGCTTTTGTCTTCCACTTGCTACTTTTCTACCATCGGCTACATGCTTTAATTCAATCCAGTTTGAGCGATGCTTCAGGTTCCCTTGCCTCTGAAAAGCTTGTTTGAACCCTCCCCCACAGGCTGGCCAATCTCTCTGCGAGGATATTAGTTCTGCTTCTGTTGAGCTGTCGCCCATACATGTTGCAGAGGTCCCACCTGCCGCAGAACCAGTCCGAATGCCGAAGAGATTTGAGGCCTTCCTCCTGCACCTATTCTACAGCCTCGGGCTTAATCGATCAATCCTCCTATTCCTGGGCTCTATATCACGTGGCACTGGGAGTAATCCTGAGATTACTTCTCTTGCGGCCATGCTTTTTAATTTCTTTCCTTACTTCATAGAATCTGCTTTCAGGACCTCATCCCTCTTCCTAGCTATGTTATTGCTATAAATGTGAACCACGACCTCTGGCTGTTCACCTTCCCCCAGAAGGATGTCATGCAGCCGCTCCATTACATTCTTGGCTTTGGCACCAGGGAGGCAAAGTACTAATTTGGAGTCAAATTAACTGCCGCAGAAACGCCTGTTTGATCCCCGACTATCGAATCCCCTATCACTATTGCTCTTCCACTCTTCTTTTCCCCCTCCTGTGCAGCTGAGTCATGGACGTTGCTCTCGCTGCATTCCCTGAGGAGACATCGCCCTCACCAATGTCCAAAAGGGAATACCGATTAGCAAGCAAGATAAATTCAGGGAACTCCTGGACTGCCTACGTGGTTCTCTTTGACTGCCTGGCGATCACTTATTCCTTCTCCGCCCGCCTGCGATGTGATCACCTCAGTAAACGTGCTATTGATGGAGTCCTCCACCTCGTGGATGGACAACAGTGATGCAAGCCACCGCTCGAGTTCCGAAAGCCAGAGCTCAATCTTCTGCAGCTTGCGACAACTCTTGCAGATGTGTTAGTTGAGGATACGTGCCTCATCCATGGCTTCCCACAAACCACACAATGTACATTCCCCTTGGATGAGCTGACGTGCCACAATAGATTGTGCAAACCAAATTTGCAATAATACTGTAGAGGAGAAATTCCTGCAGTGCGTACGTGATGTTTTTTTGGACCAATACATTGAGGAACCAACGAGAGGACAGGCCATCCTGGACTGGGTATTGTGTAATGAGAAAGGGTTAGTTAAGAAAGTAGTTGTGGGGGCACCCTTGGGGAAGAGCGACCATAACATGATAGAATTCTTCATTAAGATGGAGAGTGAGAGAGTTGATTCCGAGACTCGGGTCCTGAAACTAAATAAAGGAAACTATGAAGGCATGAGGCACGATTTGGCTATGTTAGACTGGGGAGCGTTACTTAAGGGGAAGACATTGGATAGTCTATGGCTAGCATTTAAAGGTTGCATGGATGAATTGCAACAATTGATCATTCATGTGGCTCAACCGTGGCTTAAAAAAGAAATTAGGGATAGTATTAGATCCAAGGAGGAGAAATATAAAATGGCCAGAGCAAGCAGCAATTCTGAGAATTGGGAGCAGTTTGGAATTCTGCAAATGAGGAAAAAATAATTGAATAAGAAGGGGGGGGTAAGTAGATTATGAAGGTAGACTTGCAGAGAACATAAAAACTGACGGTAAAAGCTTCTATAGATATGTAAATATAAAACGATTACGGCAAACAAATGTGGGTCCCTTACAGTCGGAAACGGGGGAATTTATAATGTGGAACAAAGACATGGCAGACCAATTAAATACATACTTTGGTTCTGTCTTCACAAAGGAGGACATAGATTAGCTCCCAGAAATGTTGGGGAACATAGGATCTAGTGAGAAGGAGGAACTGTATGAAAACAGTATTAGTAGGTAAATGGTGTTAGGCAACTTGATGGGATTGAAGGCTGATAAACCCCCGGGAATGATAATCTACATCCCAGAGTAGTTAAGGAAGTGGCCCTTGAAATGGTAGATGATTTGCTGGTCATTTTTTCGAAATCCTATGACCCTGAAACAGTTCCAACGGATTGGAGGAGAGCTAATGTAACCCCACTATTTCAAAAAGGAGGTATAGAGAAAACAGGGAATTATAGACAGGTTAGACTGACTCAGTAGTGGGGAAAATGCTAGAGTCCATTATAAAAGATGCAACAGCAGAGCACTTGGGAAACAGTGACAGGATCAGACAAAGTCAACATGGATTTACGAAAGGGAAATCATGCTTGACAAATCCACTGGATATTTTTGAGGATTGAACTAGTAGAATAGATCAGGGGGTGCTTTCAGAAGGCTATCGATAATGTCCACCATAAGAGATTAACGTGTACAATGAAAGCACATGGGACTGGCGGTAAGGTAATGACATGGATAGAGAACTGGTTGGCAGACAGGTAACAAAGAGTAGGAATAAACGGGCCTTTTTCCGAGTGGCAGGCAGTGACTGGTGGAGTAGTGCAGGGATCAGTGCTGGGACCCCAGCTATTCACAACATATATTAATGCTATAGATGAGGGAATTAAATGTAATATATCCAAGTTTGCAGACGACACAAAGCTGCGTGGGAGTGTGAGCTGTGAGGAGGATGCAATGAAGCTCCAGCATGATTTGGACAGGTTGAGTGAGTGGGCAAATACATGGCAGATGCGGTATAATGTGGATAAATGTAATGTTTTCCAATTTGGTGGCAATAACCGAAAGGCAGATTATTATATGAAAGGTGATACATTGGGAAAGGGGGAGGTGCAGCTAGACCTGGGTGTCCTTATGCACCAGTTGCTGAAAGTAAGCATGCAGGTGCAGCAGGCAATTAAGAAGGCAAATGGTGTGTCGGCCTTCAGAAGTACAGGATTCGAGTACAGGAGCAAGGATGTCTTGCTGCAATTATACAAGGTCTTGGTGAGACCACATCTGGAGCATTGCGTGCAGTTTTCGTCTCCTTGTCTGAGGAAGGATGTTCTTGCTATGGAGGGAGTGCAGCAAAGGTTCACCAGACTGATTCCTGGGATGGCAGGACTGGAGTATGAAGAGAAGTTTGGTTGATTAGGCTTCTATTCTCCAGAGTTTAGAAGAATGAGAGGGGATCTCATAGACACTTACAAGATTCCAACTGGATTGGACAGACTAGATGCAGGAAGGATGTTCCCGATGGCGGGGGATCTCCAGGACAAGGGGGTCATAGTCTAAGGATAAGGGGTAAGCCATTTATGACCGAGATGAGGAGACATTTATTCACCCAGAGGGTGGTGAACCTGGGGAACTATCTACCACGGAAAGCAGTTGAGGCCAAATAAGTAAATATATTTAAGAAAGAATTAAATATCTTTCTTAGGGCTAAAGGGATCAAGGGATAGGGGGAGAAAGTGGGAACAAGGTATTGAGTTTTGATGATCAGCCATGATCGTATTGAATGGTGGTGCTGGCTCGAAGGTCCGAATGGCCTACTCCTGCTCCAATTTTTCTATGTTTCTAATGGAACTTTAAAAACTTGTTATTACAATGAGAAGTAAAATAACTTACCAGTTCCTCACCGATCAACTACTTCCCCGGTACCGAAGAGAGAGGCAGCTGATGGAAGCTGCAATAAGGTAGAAACAGAAAGAAAAGAGCACGTCACTCACTCACCTCCCTCATGCACCAAACGCCCACGTCATAATCTGCTCACTCAAATTAGATCTCTATGCAGGCAAATTTATAATGTCTCAACATCCTTGCTGGGAGGTTTTCTGGTGCTGTTGGGTCGTGGGGGGACGGGGGTTAAAATAATTTGGCAGAGGGAATGGATACAAAGTGCAGGTACTGTTGGGGATAATGCACAGACAAATTAGAAGAGAAACTGTGTCAGTCTGGAAGGCAGAGCAAATATAGACTTGTTAAGGTACAAGTAAAAGATGCAAGGTTGAATTGCATTTATTTTAGTGCAAGAAGTCTAACTAGTAAGGCAGATGAATTGATGGCGTTGATTAGCACATGAGAATATATAATTGCCAGCACAGAGACATGGTTGAGGGAAGGGCAGGACTGGCAGCTTAACATCCCAAACTATAGAATCTTCAGACGTGATAGGGGAGGGGGTAAAAGAGGAGGTGGCATTGATCTGTCGATAAAGGAGTCAATTACTGCAGTCAGGAGGGATGATATCCTAGAAGGTTCCTCGAATGAGGCCATATGGGTAGATCTTAAAAAAAAAGGGGTCAATCACTTAGCTGGGGGTGTACTACAGGCCTGCAATCTGTCAGGCAGTAGTAGATGAGCAGATATGTAAACAAATCTCTGAGAGGTGCAAAAATATTAGGATAATAATAGGGGATTTAAACTTCCCCAATATTGGAGGGGACAGCATTAACGCAAAAAGCTTAAAGGGGCGGAATTCTTCGAGTGCTTTCAAGAGAGCTTTTTGAGCCAGTATGTGGTGAGTCCTACAAGAGTAGGGGCAGTACTGGACCTAATTCTAGGCAATGCGGCCGGAGAACTGGCAGAAGTAGCAGTGAGGGAGCATTTCTGGGATAATGACCATAACTCTGTAAGATTTAAGGTTGTTATGGGCAAGGACGTAGAGGGACCGGAAATAAGGGTACTGAATTGGGGGAAGGCAGATTTCAACATGATAAAACAGGATCTGGCCAACGTGAACTGGGAGCAGCTTCTTAAATGAAAGTCTACATCAGACCAGTTGGAGTCATTTAGAAAGGGAATTGTGAGGATTCAGGTGCAGCATGTTCCCATAAAGATGAAGAGTCGGACCAACAGGTCAAGGGAACCCTGGATGTCAAGGGATATAGAGGATGGATCACGGGAAAAAAAGGAAGCATATGGCAGAATCAGAGTGCTGCAAAGGGCGGAGGCCCTAGAGGAGTATAGAAAGTGCAGAGGAGTACTTAAGAAAGTAATTAGGAGAGCGGAGAGAGGGCATGGAAAATCACTGGCAGACAAGACAAAGGAAAATCCCAAGGCGTTTTATAAGTATGTTAGGGCCGACAGGATAAAGAGGGAAAAGTTGGGGCCCGTTAGGGATCAGAGAGGCAATCTGTGTGTGGGGCCAGAGGACATCGGGGAGGTTTTGAATGAATACTTTTCATCTGTGTTCACTATGGAGAGGGACGATGTAGATGTAGTAATTAGGGAGGGGGATTGTGATAGACTTGATCAAAGTAGCATTGTAAAAGAGGAAGTATTGACTATATTAGCGGGATTAAAGGTTGATAAATCCCCGGGCCCAGATGAGCCCTATCCCAGGCTGTTGTGTGAGGCAAGGGAGGAGATAGCGGGGGCTCTGACACAAATTTTCAGATCCTCTCTGGCCTCAGGAGAGGTACCAGAGGATTGGAGGACAGCGAATGTGATGCCATTATTGAAGAGGGCAGTAGGGATAAATCAGGTAATTACAGGCCGGTGAGTCAGACATCAGTGATAAGGAAAGTATTGGAAAAAATTCTGAGAGACAGGATTTCTATCCACTTGGAGAGGGAAGGATTAATCAGGGATAGTTAGCATGGCTTTGTCAGGGGGAGATCGTGTCTAACAAATTTGATTGAATTTTTCGAGGTGGTAACTAGATGTGTAGATGAGGGTAAAGCAGTTGATGTAGTCTACATGGACTTCAGTGAGTCTTTTGATAAGGTCCCTCATGGGAGATTGGTTAAAAAAAGTAAAAGCCCATGGGATCCAGGGCAATTTGGCAAATTGGATTCAAAATTGGCTCAGTGGAAGGAGGCAGAGTGCGATGGTGGAGGGTTGTTTTTGTGAATGGAAGCCTGTGACCAGTGGGGTACCACAGGGATCGTTACTGGAATCCTTAATGTTTGTTGTGTACATTAAGGATTTACTCGTGAATACAGGAGGTATGATCAGTATATTCGTAGGTGACACGAAAATTGGTGATGTTGTAAATAGTGAGGAGGAAAGCCTTAGACTACAGGGCGATATAGATGGGCTGGTAAGATGGGCAGAGCAGTGGCAAATGGAGGTTAATCCTGAGAAGTATGAGTTGATGCACTTTGTGAGGTCTAACATTGCAAGGGAATATATAATGGATGGTCGGACCCTCGGGAGTACAAAGGGTCAGAGGGACCTTGGGTGCTTGTCCATAGATCACTGAAGGCAGCAGCACAAGCAAATACGGTTGTTAGGAAGGCATACGGGATACTTGCTTTTATTAGTCCAGGCACAAAATATAAGAGCAGGGAGGTTATGTTGGAGCTGTATAAAATGCTGGTTATGCCACCGTCGGAGTACTGTGTGCAGTTCTGGTCAATGGAGAGGGTGCAGAGGAGATTCAGCACGATGTTGCCTGGGCTGTAGAATTTCAGTTATTAAGGCAGACTGGATAGGCTTGGGTTGTTTTTCTTGGAGCGGAGAAGGCTGAGGGGGGACCTGTTTGAAGTATACAAATTTATGAGGGGCATTGATCGGATGGATAGGAAGAAACTTTTTCCCTTCGTGGAGAGCTCAATAACTAGGGGGCATAGACTTAAGGTAAGGTGCACAAGGTTTAGAGGGGAGTTGTGGAGACTTTGTTTTCACCCAGAGGGTGGTTGGAATCTGGAACACGCTGCCTGAAGGGGTGATAGAGGCAGGAACCCTCATAACATTTAAGAAGTATTCAGATGAGCACTTGAAACGCCATAGCATATAAGGCCATGGGCCACGTGCGGGAAAATGGGATTTGTTAGGACGGGTGCTCGATGGTTGGCGCAGACGGGTCGAAGGGCCTGTTTCTGTACTGTAAAACTCTATGACTCTATGACAACACGTGATGGAATCTCCTGGACATTGGGAGAGGAGCAAACGCAGATTGGGTGATTGCATTGAAGGACTCCTCCGTTCAGTCTGAAAGCGTGACCCTGAGCTTCCAGTCAATTATCACTTTAGATCTACATCACACTCCCACTCTGACCTCGCTATCCTCAGCCTCCTACACTATTCCACTGAAGCTCAATGACCAACAGTGCTGAATTTATCGATTAGGTGTTTTAAAGCCTATTGGGTTCTCCACAGAGATTACAATATTCAGATAATAAACACTGCACCCACTTTCTCGGCCAGCCTGTGCTGTTACTGATGGATGGCTAAAAAACAAGGATGTCTGCGATTTTATTCTTCACCATGTCCAGAGTCACTCAGAGTGGAGGTACTGTGGGCTGTTGTTTGGGGTGGGAATTCCCTATGGGTAGTCGGTAGGCTGATCCACATCCATGGGGTCTCCCCACCATTCTCTGTCACTTTTCCAGGCCACTGAATCTTTCTCGTCTTTGCCAAATTTTCCACGTTCCCCTCTTCCTCTGTTACTCTGCTGGAACCATTTGTATCCCCACTGAAACCATCCGTTCTTTTTTCTTTGACCCATTCACAATAATTCCATTTGTCATTGTATCACTCCCGCGCCCCCACCTGATCACAGATCTTCCCCTTTGTTCGTTCCTCCCCCATACCCCAATTTTCACTGACTTTGTCATTGTTTTAAAAGTGTAAATCTCTAACATCGCCCAGTATTTGCGAACGCCTATCAGACAGAAACGGTAACTCCCTTTCTGTGACAATATATGTTGCCCGACCGACAGATAGTTTTATTTTATTTCATTCTTCCACGGGATGTGTGTGTCGCTGGTAAAGCCAGTATTTGTTGCCCATTCCTAATTGCTCTCGACAGCTGAACATCTTTCAAGACCATTTCAGAGGGCAGTTCAGAGTCAACCACATTGCTCTTCGTCAGGAGTCACATGTAAGCCAGACCAGGTAAGGAAGGCAGATTTTCTTCCTGAAAGGACACTTGTGAAGCTAATGTTTTCACAATTGATGATAGTTTCATTGCACCATTACTGAGACTAGCTTAAAATTCCAGATTTTTTATTAATCAGCTGGTTTTATTACTTAATTGAATTTAATTTCTGCCAGCTGCCGTGGTGGGATTTAAACCTGTGTCCCCAGGGCATTAGCATGAACTCTTGAATATTGGTTCCGTGACAATAGCACGACAACACATTTTCCTTCTTCGAAATTGTCTTTTTTATCATATTAACAGCAGTGTCAGTATTTTGTATTTACTCCAATACTTCGACCTGAATATTCACAGACTTGTGGCCTAGGTGATGCTTGGAGTTTCAGAGTTTTATCTCTACACTGACTGTTTTACCCTCGACAGGCTCCCCGTCCTGATGTCAGACTGAAAGACAGGATTTGCTTCCAATCGTACAGGAAGGAGTCTGGAGCAAACCTTCGGACCAGGGCAGTCCGAATGCTGACCGCGGGGTGTGGGAGGCGCTGAATGTGATCGGGGTGTCTAATTGTACACTCTAGAAGGGGAGAGAGTGATGAAACGTCCGATAACTGGGCTGCCAATCCCCAACATCGGGGTGCGATTTCACCTCCTGAAATGTGATCTCAGTCCAGGGAGGAATGGGACCTGGGGAATGTGTGATCCAGGAGACGATGTATGGTCTGATACTGGGAGAGAGATTCCCTCCTGGAGGAAATTCTGATCCTGGAAGGGCGGACCCCAGGGTGTGGGGTCCAATCTCACGGTTGGGGTCCATTTCTTGTGGGGAGGACGGATCTAATAGCCAATATCGTGTTTTATTCTATCTGTTGTGAGTTATAGTTTGTGATAAACCCTGCCGTTACTGTCTGGAGAATGTTTACCAGTAATTTCCTGTCATTATTCTCTTCTCTCTCTTATAGTTAATTTACTGACGATTGTGATCCTTTATCGGGGAAAGTGCGGCCTCTCCACCTGCACCACTCGCTACCTGTTGGCCATGGGCACGGCAGATCTGTTCGTTATTGTCACTGAGGTCATACTGTTGCGGATCAGTGCTCATTATTTCCCGGGTACTTTCCTGAAAATCACCACTGTGTGTAGTGTTAACATCGTACTGTTTTGTGCAGCCACAGACTGTTCTGTCTGGTTCACCATCACTTTCACCTTTGATCGATTTGTGGCTATTTGTTGCCAGAATCTGAAAACAAAATATTGCACTGAGAAAACAGCGGCTGTGGTTCTAGCAACAACCTGCATACTCCTCTGTTTTGAAAACATCCCTTACTTCTTTACTTTTGAACCTGCTTGGATAATAGACAATGTACCGTGGTTCTGTGTTATGAAGTCAAGCTATTATACTGAGCTTGGATGGATGGGATTAGACTGGTTTGACACTGTTTTAACCCCATTTCTCCCATTTGTTTTAATTCTGTTGCTCAATACTCTGACAGTCAGACACATTTTTGTGACTAGTCAAGTCCGTAAGGGACTGAAGGGGCAGAACAAGGGAGAGAATCGCAGTGACTCCGAAATGGAGAGCAGAAGGAAGTCTGTGATTTTACTCTTCACCATATCCGGAAGCTTCATACTTTTGTGGTTTGTGGATGTTGTGCATTTCTTATATTATAACATCACAGTATCTGATCCCAGGGACTACGACTATTCTGAATCTATATTTCAACAAGTCGGATGGATGCTGCGGATTTTAAATAGCTGCACAAACACATTTATCTATGGGGTGACTCAGTCCAAATTCAGAGAGCAGCTCAAGAGTCTGGTGAAATATCCCGTTGCATCAGTTATTCAACTAATGAATAAACAAAACAACTGAGAGCAGCCCAGAGGCGAATCCCAGTGCTTCCAGTCCATGAATATAATATTTATCCCCAACGGGCATGAGAGCACTGACAGCTGGATGACCCAAAATAAATTGATGGGTCGGGGTGGGGCAGACACATATGCCGAAGAGCAGTAGAGCAGGAGAGAAGAGGTGACCGACAGCTGGATGACTGGAATGCCACTGGTGTGCCAGCTGTCACACATACCAAAGCGTAGCTGGGTGGCGTGCAAGAGGTGACCAACAGTTGAATGACTGTAAAAACACTGTATGGGTTTGGTGAGGTGGCTTGTTGCACAATGCAAAGAACAATGTGTCGGTGGGCAAGAGTTAACCTTTTTAATCGCAAGAATAAAGGGGGCAGATGAGATTCATAGTGTCACCTGCAGGATAGGAGGGGAAGCAGCAATCACAATCTCCCCTCAAACTCCACTGTTTCATTCTTAGTTCATCAGTCCACTTTAGCAAAGAAAACATGTTCAAAGACAAGCAAAATTTTGCAGATTGTGCAAATCTACTCATGTCAGTTGATTAATATTATTTGTGTCATTTCTGGAGACACTTTATTGAGTGGGTCTCCCTTCCATTCCCCAACCTGTTCATTGCTGTCTCTCTCTCTCTCTTTCTTTCTGGGTGAGACTGTGGTGTTGTTGGGGGCGTTATTGGGTATGCTCTCGATGACAAAGAGGAGAGCAAAGGTCTCGGAGCGTTGCAGGGGATGGAAGAGCTGGCATAGAGAGGTAGTCTTGCAGTAGATCGTGTCGTAAATAGAGATTGTGACAGTTGTAGGGTCTGTGAATGTTAAATAGACAGGGAAGGCTGTATCGGCCTGCGGTGATTACAGAGATAGGGCGGATTGTAGGTCTGGAGGAGGGTGCAGAGATAGGACGGGTTGGTGGCCTAGAGCAGGTTTCAGCGATAGAGATGGAAGTAGGGGCTGCAGGGAGTGACAGAGATGGGGAGTCTTGTGACTTGAGGAGGTTACAGATAGAGGAAGGGTTGTTGGGGCTGAAGAGGTTACTGAGATGGGAATGAGGTCATGGAAAGGATGAGTTTTTATTTTAAAATGACGTTGTTGGACCACGGTTTAAGTTGGTTAGCGAACACAGGCAGATGGGTGAATGGGACATTATGCGAGTTAAGACATGGGACAGAAGAACGTTGGATGAGTTGAAGTTGATGAAGAGTGGAAAATAGGAGATCTTCTTCAACTCTGAAGATAACAAAGGCATGGCTGAGGATTTCCATTGCAGATGAAGTGAGACTGGGGTGGAGACAGACATTATTCATCTAACCGTTCATATTCAGTGGCACTGTGAGATTGAGATCGCACATGAACTAATTCATAAACCACACGTACTTACTCACAGACCATGAATACATACTGCAGGGTCACCACCCCCACCTACGCCCCCTCCCCTGCCTCCCTCCCCCACTCACCAATGTCTGTGACAGTGCAAATATCTGTCATATCTTTCCAAAATATTTTCGCTGTATAGATTGATTCACAGGATGTGCTTGCCATTGTCAACAGTGACATTAATTTCCCAGCCTTAGCTGCCACTTGAGAAGGTGGTTTCCGGCCTTCTATTGAATAATAAAATCTTAGAAAGTTTAAAGAACATCAGTAGACTACCTGGCACATCGTGTCCATGCCGGCCAAAAAGAGATAACCTAATCTAATCCCACTTTATATGCTGAACTAGCTCCTATCCCTTCTGGCGATGGAGTTCCCACAGTGGCTGCTATGGAGAGAGTTCCAGGATCTGGTTCAGTTGCGCAGACTGCCATGGCCGACAAACAATCCCTGTCTGTTTTTGCAGGTGAAGACTGGACCACTTGAATGAGGCAAGCTAATGAATTGCCAGAAAGAAAAGGAACATATTTTCTTTGATATCTATTTTAAACAAAAATGTAATCTGCTTGCTGCAGCTACATACCACAAGTGTCTTCTGGCGCTATTGGAGGAAACAGATAAGCTTGGTTCAGTCTTGTCTCCACCCGGATCCTCTTCGGCAACAATGATGACTATGGCCTGTCCCGTTGCCCCTCAGTGGCCAGCATCTTTGTGAGAGGAAAAGACAAAAAAGAATCAACAAAGAATGTTCCAAAAGGGCTTGGTGAAGAGACGGAGGATTCCCAATGAAATAAAGACAATTGATAGTTTGAAATGCAGGGAAGTTTTTAGGGGCCAGACACATTAATACTTTAACCCCAACCCCGCTCAACGTAATTTTCGACCATGGGGGCGGGGTGCAGTGTGAGGGAAACACAATTATGGAGTTTGCTTCCTCTTCTCCTTCTTGGAAATGATGGCCCACCGTGTGGTTGCATCTCCCCCTCTCCACGTGTTATCCGCTCGGTGGATGTGGTTCCCCCTCACGAGACGTTACTCGCTGTGTAAATGTGGCTTCCCTTCAACACGTGTTAACCACTGTACACATGCAGCTCCCCTATCCTCTTGCAACAGGTGATATGTGCCCCAAACAGTATCAGGTGGACCTCTCGCTTAGAGAAATTCATCGAATCACGATCCACTGAACGGGAAATCAGCCTGGTGTAGAAATTCACTATTCTCTGGGAAAAGAACCATCTCATTACATCCAAACTAGACGAGGCATGGACTACTTAAAATTCTGAGCGAGGGTCCTCGTGAACTTATTTTCTTGGAACAAGCTCAACGGGAACACAACCTATTTCCATCATCATCTTGTGAATGTGGGTCAGATCACCCCTTAATGTACCCATCTCTGAAATTGAGAATCCCAATCCTTCAGCATAACTTGATAACAAAGATGCATTAAAGTGGAAATCAGTCTCTTGTCAATATTTATTACACTGCCTGCTTTAATCACCATTGGCCTATTTTAAAATTTCCAACATTGGCAGCCAAGCCTTCACACATCTCCGTCTCTCTCCATCTCTTTCTCTCTCGCTCTCTCTCTCTTTCGCTTCATTTAAGACTTGTAAGCCTCCACTGCACCTTCTCCCAGGTCTTGACATTTTTCCTAAAGTTTTGTAACGAGAATCGTACACTTTGTTCCAGTTGAAACAAAACTAACGATTTGAATGAGGCATTTCATTTTAATTCCTTAATTTTTTTCCAGAAATCATCATTCGCTGTTCCAGACAGGCTGATGATTTTTGCTCTATGATCATATCATTCGTAATTTTTGTGCACTACTGGAACAAATCCGTCAGTTTTGTGGTCTCATAGTTGGTTGTTATGAACTCCTACTGGCAAAGGAAAAGAATAGGATGTAGTAAAATAATGGAGCTCCATTAGTGAGTACTTTGAGGCGGGTAACGCTCCAGAGTCCTCTTACTTTATCTGTGCTGAGACGGATGATTACAGAGAGACCAGAGGGATGCAACTAAACACACAATTACACACATACGCACACACAGACTCACATTGACACACACACACACACACACACACACTCACACACAAGAATACGACACACTCACACATGCATGCTTACACACAGACACACACACAACCCACACACACAGACACTCACTTAAATACAAGCACAAGAACACGACACAAAAATAGGAGCAGGAGTAGGCAATTCATCCCCTTTGAACCTGCTCCAATATTCGATAACATCATAGCTGAGCTGATTGTGGACCCAACTCATGTGCCCTGCCTGTCTCCCATAACATTTGACTTGCGTGTCGATCAAAAACCTATCTAACTTGGCCTTGACTATACCCAATGACTCAGCCTGCACTGCTCTCTGGGGAAGAAAATTCCAGAGACTAACGACCCTCTGAGAGAAAAGAAAAAGCTCTTCATCTCCATCTTTCACGATGGAATGATAGACACCCAGCTTGTCAACTGTTCCTCCTAGTTGTAGAACGGGGAAACATCTTCTTTGTATCCACGTTGTCCAGCCAGCGCCCCCACCTGCCCCCTACCCCGCCCCCTACTGCACCCAGGATTTTATATTTCAATTAGATCTGCTCTCATTTGTCTGAACACCAATACGTGCTGGCCCAATCTGCACAACCATTGCTCATAGCATAACACTTTCATCCCAGGAATCAGTCGACTGAAGCTTCCCCGAACTGCTTCTAATGCAATGATACATTTCTTAAGTAAGGAGACCAAAACTGACCTCCATATGAGGTCTAAGGTCCTTTACAGCTGTAGCAGAACTTCTGTCCGTTTATACTCGATTCCCCTTGCATTAAAGCCTAAACTTCCATTGCCTTCCGGATCACTTGCTGTACCTGCATAGTGACGTCTTGTGATTAATGTACCGGGACATCTAGGTCCATCTGCATGGTAGAGTTCTTCAGTCTCTCCTCTCAAATGAGATACAGTTTGTTCTTTTCTTCCCGCTAACGTGGTAAATTCGCATTTTCCCACATTATAATCCATGAGCTAAATTTTTTCTCACTCACTTAACCTATCCAAATTCCTCGTTCCGTCCATTGACACCATACCTTCCTACCGTTAGGAACCAAACATTCGGTCCTTGTAAATCATTGATATTTTTTTCTATTCATTCATGGGATATGGGCGTCACTGGCTATGTCAGCATTTATTGCCCATCACTAATTGCCCTTGAGAAGGTGGTGGTGAGCTGCCTTCTTGAACCACTGTAGTCCATTTGGGGTAGGTAGACCCACAATGCTGTTTGAAATGGAGATGTTTGATTTTGAACCAGCGACAGTGAAGGAACGGTGAGATAGTTCCAAGTCAGGATGGTGTGTGACATGAAGGGGAACTTGCAGGTGGTGGCGTTCCCATGCATTTGCTGCCCTTGCCCTTCTAGTTGGTAGAGGTAACGGATTTGGAAGGTGCTGTCTAAGGAGCCTTGGTGCGTTGCTGCAGTGCATCTTGTAGATGGTACACACTTCTGCCACTGTGCGTCGGTGGTGAAGGCAGTGAATGTTTGTGGATAGTGTGCCAATCAAGTGGGCTGCTTTGCCCTGGATGAAGTCGAGCTTCTTGAGCGTTGTTGGAGCTGCACCCATCCAGGCAAGTGGAGAGTATTGCATCACATTCCTGACTTGTTCCTTGTAGTTGGTTGACAGGCTTTGGGGAGTCAGGAGGTGAGTTACTCGCCTCAGGATTCCTAGCCTCTGCCATGCCCTTGTAGCCACGGTATTTATATGGCTACTCCAGTTTAGTTTCTGGTCAATGGTAGCCCCTAGGATGTTGATAGTGGGGGATTCAGCGATGGTAATGCCATTGAATGTCAAGGGGAGATGGGTAGATTCTCTCTTGTTGGAGATGGTCATTGCCTGGCACTTGTGTGGCGCGAATGTTACTTGCCACTTGTCAGCCCAAGCCTGGATATTGTCCAGGTCTTGCTGCATTTATACACAGATTGCTTCAGTGAATGGTGCTGAACATTGTGCAATCATCACCGAACATCCCACTTCTGACCTTATGATTGAAGGAAGGTCATTGATGAAGCAGCTGGAGATGGTTGGGCCTAGGACACTACCCTGAGGTACTCCTGCAGTGATGTCCTGGAGCCCAGATGATTGACCTCCAACAACCACAGCCATCTTCCTTTGCGCTAGGTAAGACTCCAGCCAGTGGAGGGTTTTGCACCTGATTCCCATTGACCTCAGTTTTGCTGGGGCTCCTTGCTGCCATACTCGGTCAAATGCTGCCTTGATGTCGAGGGCAGTCACTCTCACCTCACCCCTTGAGTTCAGCTCTTTTGTCCATCTTTGAATCAAGTCTGTAATGAGGTCCGGAGCTGAGTGGCCCTGGCGGAACCTAAACTGAGCGTCACTGAGCAGGCTATTGCTAAGCAAGTGCTGCTTGATAGCACTGTTGATGACACCTTCCATCACTTTACTGATGATTGAGAGTAGGCTGATGGGGCAGTAATTGGCCGGGTTGGACTTGCCCTGCTTTTTGTGTACAGGACATACCTGGGCAATTTTCCACATTGCAGGGTAGATGCCACTGTTGTAGCTGTACTGGGACAGCTTGGCTAGGGGCGCGGCAAGTTCTGGAGCACAGGTCTTCAGTACTATTGCCGGAATATTGTCAGGGCCCATAGCCTTTGCAGTATCCTGTGCCTTCAGTCATTTCTTGATATCACGTGGAGTTAATCGAATTGGCTGAAGTCTGGCATCTGTGATGCTGGGGATTTCAGGAGGAGGCCGAGATGGATCATCAACTCGGCACTTCTGGCAGAAGATTGTTGCAAATGCTTCACCCTTATCTTTCGCACTGATCTGCTTGGCTCCCCCATCATTGAGGATTGGGATATTAGTCGAGCCACCTCCTCCAGTTAGTTTTTTAATTGTCCACCACCATTCATGGCTAGATGTGGCAGGACTGCAGAGCTTAGATCTGATCCGTTGGTTATGGGATTGCTTTGCTCTGTCTATCGCATGCTGCTTACGCAGTTTGGCATGCAAGTAGTCCTGGGAATAGCTTCACCAGGTTGACACCTCATTTTGACGTATGCTTGGTGCTGCTCCTGGCATGCCCTCCTGCACTCTTCATTGGACCAGGGTTGATCTCCTGGCTTGATGGTAATGGTAGAGTGGGGGATATGCCGGGCCATGAGGTTACAGATTGTGGTTGAGTACAATTCTGCTGCTGCTGATGGCCCACAGCGCCTCATGCATGCCCAGTTTTGCATTGCTAGATCTGTTCGAAATCTAACCCATTTAGCACAGTGACAGTGCCACACATCACGATGGACGATATCCTTAATGTGAAGGCGGTACTTCGTCTCCACAAGTACTGTGCGGTGGTCAGTCCTACCAATACTGTCATGGACAGATGCATCTGCGGCAGGCAGATTGGTGAGGACGAGGTCAAGAATGTTCTTCCCTCGTGTGGGCGGCACAGTGACGCAATGGTTAGCACCGCAGCCTCACAGCTCCAGCGACCCGGGTTCAATTCTGGGTACTGCCTGTGTGGAGTTTGAAAGTTCTCCCTGTGTCTGCGTGGGTTTTCTCCGGGTGCTCCGGTTTCATCCCACAAGTCAATAGACTTGCATGTTGGTAGGTAAATTGGCCATGATAAATTGCCCCTAGTATAGGTAGGTGGTAGGGAAATATAGGGACAGGTGGGGATGTGGTAGGAATATGGGATTAGTGTAGGATTAGTATAAATGGGTGGTTGATGGTCGGCACAGACTCGGTGGGCCGAAGGGCCTGTTTCAGTGCTATATCTCTTAAAAAAATAGACACCTGCCGCAGAACCAGTCTAGCAGCCATGTCCTTTAGTACTCGGCCAGCTCGGTCAGTTGTGGTGCTACCGAGCCACTCTTGGTGATGGACATTGAAGTCCCCCACTCAGAGTACATTTTGTGCCCTTGCCACCCCAGTGCTTCCTCCAAGTGGTTTGAAACGTGGAGGAGTACTGAGTCATCAGCTAACGGAGGGCGGTAGATGGTAATCAGTAGTAGGTTACCTTGCCCATGTTTGACCTGATGCCATGAGACCTCATGGGGTCCGGAGTCAATGTTGAGGACCCCCAGGGCGACTCCCTCCCTACTGTATACCACTGTGCCACCACCTCTGGTGGGTGTGTCCTGCCGGTGGGACAAGACATACCCGGGGATGGTGTTGGCATTGTCTGGGACATTGTCTGTTCGGTATGATTCCGTGAGTATGACTATGTCAGGTTGTTGCTTGACTAGTCTGTGGGACAGCTCTCCCAACTTTGGCATAAGGCCCCAGATGTTAGTAAGGAGGACTTTGCAGGGTCGACAGGGCTGGGTTTGCCTTTGTCATTTCCGGTGCCTAGGTCGCTGTCGGGTGTTCGGTCCGGTTTCATTCCTTTTTATAGACTTTGTGGTGGTTTGATACAACTGAGTGTCTTGCTAGGTCATTTCAGAGGGCATGTAAGAGTTAACCACATCGCTGTGGATCTGGAGTCAAATGCAGGCCAGACCAGGTCAGGAGGGCAGATTTCATTCCCTAAAGGACATTAGTGAACCAGATCGGTTTTTACAAAAATCGACAATGGTTTCATTGCCATCATTAGATAAGCTTTTAATTCCAGATTTATTAATTGAATTCAAATTGCACCTTCTCATGTGGTGGGATTCGGACCCATGTCCCCAGAGGAATACCCTGGGTCTCTGGGTTACTAGTCCAGTGATACTACCACTACGCCACCGCCTACCACACTGTCGAAGGTTCGGTACTGAGGGAGCACAGCAGTGTCATAAGGTCAGTACTGAAGGAGCACAGCACTGTCGGAGGGTCAGTACTGAGGGAGCACAGCAATGTCAAAGGGTCAGTACTGAAGGAACACTGCACTGTCGGAGGGTCAGCACTGACAGAGTGCCGTACTGTCGGCGGGTCAGTACTGGGGGAGCTCTGCACTGTCGGAGGGTCAGTACTGAGGGAGCACAGCAGTGTCGTGGGGTCAGTGCAGAGGGAGTGCTGCACTGACAGAGGGTCAGTAATGATGGAGCACTGCACTGTCCGAGAGTCAGTACTGAGGGAGCACTGCACTGTCCGAGAGTCAGTACTGAGGGTGTGCTGCACTGTCAGAGGGTGAGTACTGAGGGGATGCCGCACTCTCAGCGGGTCAGTAATGAGGGAGTGGTGCATTGTCGGTGGGTCAGTACTGAGGGCGTGCCACACTATCAGAGGGTCACGACTGAGAGAGTGCCGCCCTGTCAGCGGATCAGTACTGAGGGAGTGCCGCACTGTCGGAGGGTCAGTACTGAGGGAGGGCCGCACTGTTGGAGGGTCAGTACTGAGGGAGTGCTGCACTGTCACTGGATCAGTACTGAGGGAGTGCCGCACTGTCGGATGGTGAGTACTGAGGGAGGGCCGCACAATCAGACTTGTGTTGTATAGAATATAAAAAACAAATATTGAACCAAATTTTCAGACGTTTCGGCTACACATTCAGAGAAATCTCCCTCTGCCCATCAGCTCAATGGAGGACAAACATGTTGTTTAGTTTCATCATTAATAGGACAGCTGGACATTTGGCCAATGATTCTGAATAGATTGACAATTAGAAAGAGGAACAGTGAATCCAGGAAAGGTGTAGCTTACAATGGTCTCTATAAATTCGTGAACAAAACAACTGAGAGCAGACCAGAGGTGGGTACCAGTGTTTCCAGTGTATGAAAAGCTCTCTGTGTTTATAAACACTTCAGTATATTTCACTGTGTCCCACACTGTGAGGCCTCCCCTGGTCTGTGAGCTCTCTGTGTTTATAAACTCTGCAGTGTATTTCACTGTGACTACCACTGTGAGACCTCCCCTGGTCTGTCAGGTCTCTGTGTTTACAAACGCTTCAGTGTATTTCACTGTGACTAACACTGTGAGGCCTCCCCTGGTCCGCCAGCTCTCTGTGTTTCTAAACTCTGCAGTGTATTTCACTGTGACTAACACTGTGAGGCCACCCCGGTCTGTCAGCTGTCTGTGTTTATAAACTCTGCAGTGTATTTCACTATGACTAACACTGTGAGGCCTCCCCTGGTCTGTTAGCTGTCTGTGTTTATAAACACTGCAGTGTATTTCAGTAACTAACACTATGAGGCCTATCCTGGTCTGTCAGCTCAATTTGTTTATAAACTCTGCAGTATATTTCATTGTGACGAACACTGCGAGGCCTCTCCTGGTCTGTCAGCTCTCTGTGTTTATAAACTCTGCAGTGTATTTCACTGTGACTAACACTGTGAGGCCACCCCTGGTCTGTCAGCTGTCTGTGTGTATAAACTCTGCAGTATATCTCACTGTGACTAACACTGTGAGGCCTCTCCTGGGATGTCAGCTCTGTGTTTATAAACTCTTCAGTGTATTTTACTGTGACGAACACTGTGAGGCCTCTCCTGGTCTGTCAGCTCTGTGTTTATAAACTCTGCAGTGTATTTCACTGTGACTAACACTGTGAGGCCTCCCCTGGTCTGTCAGCTCTCTGTGTGTATAAACTCTGCAGTATATCTCACTGTGACGAACACTGCGAGTCCTCTCCTGGTCTGTCAGCTCTGTGTTTATAAACTCTACAGTGTATTTCACTGTGACTAACACTGTGAGGCCTCTCCTGGTCTGTCAGCTCTGTGTTTATAAACTCTTCAGTGTATTTTACTGTGACGAACACTGTGAGGCTTATTGAACATAGAACCTATGTGAGGCCTATAACAGTACAGGCCCTTCGGCCCTCGATGTTGTGCCGAACCTATTAACCTACTCTAAGATTAAACTAACTACCTACCCTTCATTCTATATTCATCCATGTACCTATCCAAGAGTCGCTTAAACGTCCCTAATGTATCTGCTTCTACTACCACCGCTGGCAGCGCATTCCACGCACCCACCACTCACTGTGTAAAGAACCCACCTATGACATCTCCCCGAAACCTTCCTCCAATCACCTTAAAATTATGCCCCCTGGTGATAGCCCTTTCCGCCCTGGGAAAAAGTCTCTGGCTATCCACTCTATCTATGCCTCTCATCATCTTATACCCCTCTATCAAGGCACCTCTCATCCTTCTTCGCTCCAATGGGAAAAGCCCAAGCTCCCTCAATCTTTCTTCGTAGGACATGCCCTCCAGTCCAGGCAGCATTCTGGTAAATCTCCTCTGCACCCTCTCTAAAGCTTCCACATCCTTCCGAATGAGGAGACCAGAACTGAACACAATCTTCCAAGTGTGGTCTAAAAGGGGTTTATAAAGCTGCAGCATAACCTCGCGGCTCTTAAACTCAATCCCCCTGTTAATGAAAGCGAACACACTATACGCCTTCTTAGCAACCCTATTAAATTGGGTGGCAACCTTGAGCGATCTATGGACATGGACCCCAAGATCCCTCTGTTCTTCAACACGACCAAGAATCCTGTGTTTAAGCCTGTATTGCACATTCAAATTCGACCTTCCAAAATGAATCACTGCACACTTTTCCAGGTTGAACTCCATCTTCCACTTCTCAGCCCAGCTCTGCATCCTGTCAATGTCTCGTTGCAACCTACAACAGCCTTCCACACCATCCACAACTCCAGCAACCTTCGTGTCATCGGTAAACTTGCTCACCCAGCCTTCCACTTCCTCATCCAAGTCATTTATAAAAATCACAAAGAGCAGAAGTCCCAGAACAGATGCTTGTGGAACACCACTGGTCACCGAGCTCCAGGCTGAATACTTTCCATCCACTACCACCGTCTGTCTTCTATGGGCCAGCCAATTCTGGATCCAGACAGCCAACTTTCCCTGAATCCCATGCCTCCTTACTTTCTGAAGGAGCTTACCATGGGAACCTTATCAAACGCCTTGCTAAAATCCATATACACCACATCCACTGCTCTTCCTTCTTCAATGTGTTTTGTCACATCTTCAAAGAATTCAATAAGGCTTGTGAGGCATGACCTGCCCCTCACAATGCCATGCTGACTGTCTCTAATCAAACCATGCTTTTCCAAATAATCATAAGTCCTGTCTCTCAGAATCCTCTCCAATAATTTGCCCACTACCGACAAAAGACTGACTGGTCTGTAATTCCCAGGGTTATCCCTATTCCCTTTCTTGAACAAGGGAAAAACATTTGCCACCCTCCAATCATCCTGTACTACTCCAGTGGACAGTGGGACGCAAAGATCGTCGCCAAAGGCGACAGGTTGGGTATATCCCGTCTGGCCCCGGGGACGTATCTGTCCTCATATCATTCAAAATTTCCAGCACATCCTGCCTCTTAACCTCAACCTGTTCGAGCATATCAGCCTGTTCCACGCTGCCCTCACAAATGACCAGGTCCCTCTCACTAGTGAATACTGAACCAAAGTGTTCATTTCGGACTTCCCCTCCATCCTCCGACTCCAGTCACAAGTTCGCTCCACTATCTCTGATCGGCCCTACCCTCACTCTGACCATCCTCCTGTTCATCACACAAGTGTAGAACGCCTTGGGACTTTCCTTCATCCTCCTCGTCAAGACTTTTTCATGTCCCCTTCGCGCTCTCCGAAGTCCATTCTTCATTTCTTTCCTGGCTACCCTGTAACCCTCCAGAGCCCTGTCTGATTCTTGCTTCCTCAACCTTAAGTAAGCTTCCTTCTTCCTCTTGACTAGCTGTTCCACATCTCGTCATCCAAGGTTCCTTCACCCTACCATCCCTTCCCTGCCTCATCGGGACAGACCTATCCAGCAGTCGCAGCAAGTGCTCCCTAAACAACCTTCACATTTCTGTCGTGCATTTCCCTGAGAACATCTGTTCCCAATTTATGCTCCCCAGTTCCTGCCTAATAGCATTGTAATTTCCCCTCCCCCAATTAAATATTTCCCATCCCGTCTTCTCCTGTCCCTCTCCATGACCACAGTAAAGGTCAGGGAGTTGTGATCACTATAACCAAAATGCTCTCCCACCGAGAGATCTACCACCTGGCCTGGTTCGTTGCCAAGCACCAAGTCCAACATAGTCTCCCCTCGAGTCGGCCGATCTACATATTGAGTCAGGAAACCTTCCTGGACACACCTGACAAAAACTCCATCGAAACTATTTGCACTAAGGAGGTTCCAACTAATATTAGGGAAGTTGAAGTCACCCATGAAAACAACCCTGTTACTTCTGCACTTTTCCAAAATCTGCCTCCCAATCTGTTCCTCCATGTCTCTGTTGCTATTGGGGGGTCTACAGAAAACTCCCAATAAAGTGACTGCTCCTTTCCTGTTTCTGACTTCCACCCATAGTGACTCAGTAGACAATCCCTCCTCGACGACCTCCCTTTCTGCAGCTGTGATACTATCCCTGATTAGCAATGCCACTCCTCCACCTCTTTTCCCTCCCTCCCTATTCCGTTTGCAACATCTAAACCCCGGAACATCCAACATCCATTCCTGCCCCTGTGATATCCACGTCTCCGTTATGGCCACAACACCGTAGCTCCAAGTACTGATCCATGCTCTAAGTTCATCACCCTTATTCCTGACACTTCTTGCGTTACAATAGACACACTTCAACCCATCACACCGGCTGCAAATTTGTCGTGTCGATTGTCTAACCTTCCTCACAGACTCTCTGCACTCTGTATCTGCCTGTTCAACAGCTACCCCATCCACTGATACGGAGCTCCGGTTCCCGTCCCCCTGCCAAACTAGTTTAAATCCTACCGAAGAGCTCTAGCAAACCTCCCGCCCAGGATATTGGTGCCCCTCCAGCTCAGATGCAACCCGTCCATCTTGTACAGGTCCCACCTTCCCCAGAAGGTATCCCCATGATCCACATATCAGAAACCCTCCCTCCTACACCAGTTCGGCAGCCACGTGTTCAGCTGCACTCGCTCCCTGTTTCTATCCTCGCTGGCACGTGGCACCGGTATCAATCCTGAGGTTGCTACTCTGCTCGTCCTGCCTTTTAGCTTCCAACCTAACTCCCTATAATTGTTTTTCAGGTCCTCATCTCTTTTCGTAGCTATGTAATTGGTACCGATGTGTACCACAACCTCTGGCTGCTCTCCCACCCCTTTCAGAATCCTGTCGACTCGATTCGAGACATCCCTGACCCTGGCATCCGGAAGGCAACATCCCATCTGGCAGTCTCGGTCGCGACCACAGAATCTCCTGTCTGTTCCTCTTACCATTGGATCTCCTGTCACTATCGCTCTCCTATTCTCCCCCCATCCCTTCTGAACCACTGAGCCAGGCTCAGTGCCAGAGACCTGGCCGCTGTGGCTTTCCCCTGGTAGGTCGTTCCCCCCGACCGTATCCAAAACGGTATACTTATTATTGAGGGGAACGGCCACAGGCGATCCCTGCACTGTGCACCTATTCCCTTCCCCTCCCCTGACGGTCACCCAGCTACCTTTATCCTGTAACTTAGGTGTCACTACTTCCCTATAACTGCTCTCTATCACCCCCTCAGCCTCCTGAATGATCCAAAGTTCATCCAGGTCCAGCTCCAGTTCCCGAACACGGTCTGTGAGGAGCTGGAGTTGGGTGTACTTCTCACCGGTGAAGTCAGCAGGGACACAAGTGACCCTTACCTCCCACATCCTGCAAGAGGAGCATGCAACTGCCCTTGCATCCATCCCCTCTGCACTCAATTCCTATGGGAGTTTGACAGTCTTTCTGCAAATTATGATCAATTCTTTTCGATTATCGGATCTATCTTACACTGAAGATCATTGAACACATTTAGTATCCCATCCTTGCTATTATCGGTGTCCCTGGTAAGTCTCTCTATCCAGGTATTAATGTTTTCAACCAAGTTTAACAACATTACTGTTCTTGTAATTTACTATGCCCTCCTTTTTGTTTTTTTCTTATCCCTGGCAAAACTCTATCTCCAGCTATGAGCTCTGTAAACCATTGCTACTTGTATTAGAGTTCATGTAATTTACTCTACCAACTTTTCTGCTGTTGCTGCCCCAGTTGAGTCCCTATTTCCCGCTATGTGAACTATAAATCCTGTTTGACTGAAATAATGTTCTTGCAATTTTAATTTTGGGAAGAGTGCTGCTCGTGTCACCGGTCTCCATAGGAAATTCTGTCCCCTATCCATGAACCACGTACCCCTCACTGGCTAATGTCTGAGGTTGAACCAGTTTGCATCCTCTGCGTTCTAGTTAACCCTGAGCTGAGTTCTTACTCCTTATTCATCCATCACCAAACCTGCCTAATGCCAGCTCTGTAATATCACCCGTCAGCCTCAGCTCATCTGCGGCATAAACCCTCATCTGTGCCTTTGTTGACATAGGAAGATAGAAAATAGGAGCAGGAGTCAGCCATTCGGCCCCTCGAGCCTGCTCCACCATTCATTATGATCATGGCTGATCATCCAATTCAATAACCTTTCCTGCTTTCCCCATATCCTTTGATCTATTTCACCCCAAGAGGTATATCTAACTCCTTCTTGAAAACATACAATGTTTTGACCTCAACTGCTTTCTGTGGCAGCGAATTCCACAGGCTCATCACTCTCTGGGTGAAGAAATTGCTCCTCATCTCAGTCCTGAATGGTGTAACCCGTATCCTTGGACTATGACTCCTGGTTCTGGACTCCTTCACCATCGGAGACATCCGTCCTTCTTCTGCCCTGTCAAGTCCTGTTAGAATTTTATTGCTCCCCCTCATTCTTCTGAACTCCAGCGAATATAATCCTAACCGACTCAACATCTCCTCATATGTCAGTCCCGCCATCTCAGCAATCAGTCTGGTAAACCTTCGCTGCAGTCCCTCCATAGCAATATCATCCTTCCTCAGATAAGGAGACCAAAACTGCACAGAATATTCCAGATGTGACTTCAACAAGGCCCTGTATAATTGCAACAAGTCATCGCTACTCCTGCACTCGAATCGTCTCGCTATGAAGGCCAACATACCATTTGCCTTCTTTACTCCCTGTTGTACCTGCATGCTTACCTTCAGTGACTGGTGTACGAGAACACCGAGGTCTCGTTGCATATTTCCCTCTCTCAGTTTATAGCCATTCAGATAATAATCTGCCTTCATGTTTTTGCTGCCAAAGTGGATAACCTCACATTTATCCACAATATACTGCATATGCCAAGCATTAGCCCACTCACTCAACTTGTCCAAATCACCCTGAAGCCTCTCTGCATCCTCCTCAAAACCCACTCTCCCACACAGTTTTGAGTCATCTGCAAATTTGGAAATATTACATTTAGCTCCCTCATCTAAATCATTAAAGTATATTGTGAATAGCTGGGGTCCGAACAGCGATCTCGGCGGTACCCCGCTACTCACAGCCTGCCATTTGGAAAGAAAGACCCATTTATTCCTACGCATTGTTTCCTGTCTGCCAACCAGTTTTCTATCCATTGCAATACACTACTCCCCAATCCCATGCTTTAATTGTATACGCTAAGCGCTTATGTGGGACTTTGTCGAAAGCCTTCTGAAAGTCCATATAAACCACATCCACTAGTTCCCCCTCAACAACTCTACTAGTTACATCCTCGGAGAATTCTCGTAGATTTTTCAAGAATGATTTCCCTTTCGTAAATCCATGTTGACTCTGCTCGATTCTACCACTGTTCTCCAAGTGCTCTGCGATAAAATCTTTGCTAATGGACGCTAGAAATTTCCCTGCTCCTGACGTCAGGCTGACTGGTCTATAATTCCCTGCTTTCTCTCTATCTCCCTCTTTGAATGATGGAATTTGATTTGCTACCCTAACCAGTCTGTAGGAACTGTTCCAGACTCTATAGAACCTTGAAAGATGGCCACCAGTGCATCCATTATTTCTTGGGCCACTTCCTTATGTACTCTGCGATGTCGATTATCATGCCCTGGGAATGTATCGGCCTTCAATCCCATCAATTTCCCCAACAGCATTTCTCTACGAATGCCGATTTCTTTCAGTTCCTCTCTCTCTCACTAAGCCCTGTGTTCCCCAACATTTCTAGTATGATACCTGTATCCTCCTTTGTGAAGACAGAACCGAAGTATGCAATTAGTTGGTCAGCCATTTCTTTGTTCGCCAGTATAAGTTCCCCTGTTTCTGACTATAAGGGACCTACATTTGTCTTCACCAATCTTTAAAATTTAAATCTACGCTTGACTCTTCCAATTCTATCCTGGTCACCCTACCAGTTATAAACCTCCATCAACCACAGCCCATCCAGAACTCTGCTGCCTGTATTCTAACTCACACCAAATCCCGATCACCTATCACCCCTGTGCTCAATGATCTACATTGGCTCCCGGTCTGGCAGCACATTAATGTTAATATTTTCATTCTTGTGTTTAAATCTCTCCATGGCATCACCCTTCCAATTAGTCCCATTCCCCTGCCCATTTCCATATTCCTGCAAATCTTTTGCCTTCAAGTCTTTTCTTCAATTCCCATTTAAAGAAGATTTCTTTCCCTCTGTATCTGTGTTGGCCACTATTTTCAGCTCGACAGTGTCACTGGGCCCAACGTCATTGAAGCGTGGATCCAAAAATTGTTTGAGCTGAGCTGCCGGTCACTTCCAGTGCTCCATGCTGAAGAGGGCTCTCGTCCTGGTTCACCAAGTATGTGATGGTAGTGTACAGAGCGATCTGAACTGACATCAGTCAGCCATTCCGGCATCTTTGATATACGTCTTTGAAACTGAGTGATGAGGGAGTGGTACATTGAGCAGTGTGGTGTTGGGTGTAGGAGATGACATGTGGAGATGAATTCACTGACATTGACCACCCGTGTCAGCTCATTATACTTCTTCTGGCACTGCTGCCAGATCCACGTGGACAGACGTCTTGCATTGACCTCTCTGGCCACCTGCTCCCCTTCCCTTTGTAGGACGTTCCTTGAGGGTCTCCACCCCATCCCAAAGAAACATGGCCTCTCTCCTCCTGTCACCCTCCATGACTAAGGCCTCTAGCACCATATCCGTGAACTGCAGAGCCCGTTCTCTGTCCTTGTATTCCATTTACCTTGTCTCCAATTGCAGCATTCACAGTCAGTAGCAGGCTTCTTTGGTTCAGTGCAGCTTCCCTTTAAGAGGGACAGACTGCCTTTGAAAGCTGAATGCTGACTGAAAGTTGAACCAGCCTCACACACAGTTCGGCCCTGTTAAGCGTGCAGACAGACAGCAGCGCGGGTCACCCTGGGCAGCGCGTAGAATTCATGGAAATGAGGAGGCAGCAGGAAGCTTGTGTGCCACCTGCCTCAACAGGAATGGGCACAGGCAGATCATGAATCGCAATCCCTACCCCTGAAAACTGGTACAAACTTCTCTTTCACTCTTGTCTCTATTTTCCTTCTTCTCTTTCACCCTTTCTCCCTCTCTCTCTGTGTCTCTTGTTCATATAATCAGAGATTGATGCAGCACAGAAGGAGGCTATTCGGTCCATTGTGTCAGTGCTGTCTCTTTGAAAGAGCTATTTAATTGTTCCACTTCCCTCCTCTTTCCCCAGACTCCTGTTTATTTTTCCTATTTAAGTATTTGTTAAATTCCCTTTTGAAAGATAATATTGTATCTGCTTCCACCATGTTTTCAGGCTGTAAATTCCAGATTCCAAGCACAGAACGGTAGGACCAACGATCCTTGGAAAGGTTGTGGCAGAGAAGGAGGCCATTCAGCCCATCGTGTCTGTGCTGGCTGAAAAACTCTAGCCGCCCAATCTGATCCCACCTTCCAGCCGCTGGTCGATAGCCTTGCAACTTACAGCAATTCAGGTACATGTCCAGGTGCCTCTTAAAAGAATTGAGGGTTTCTGCCTCCACCACTGTTCCTGGCAGTGAATTCCAGACATCCACCATCCTCTGGATGAAAAGGCTTTTCCTCATTTCCCCTCTAATCCACCTCCCAAGCACCTTAAAGCTGTGCCCATTGGTAATTGACCACTCGGCTAGGGGAAACAGGTTCTTCCTGTCTACTCTATCTGGGCCCCTCATAATTTTGTGCATCTCAATTAAGTCACCCCTCTACCTCCTCTGTTCTGCAGAAAGCAATCTTAGCCTATGCAATCTTTCATCATGGGTGCAATTTTACATCACTGGCATCATTCTTGTAAATCTTCTCTGTACTCTCTCCACAGCAATTATGTCCTTCCTGCAATGTGGTGACCAGAACTGTACACAATACTCCAGCTGTGGCCTAACCAGTGTTTTATACAGTTCCAGCATTGCATCCCTGCTTTTGTATTCTATACCTCGGCCAGTAAAGGAAAGCATTCCATATGCCTTCTTCACCACTCTTTTTACCTGTCCTGCCACCTTCCCGGACCTGTGGACATACACTCCAAGGTCTCTCACTTCTTCTACCCCTCTCAATATCCTCCTGTGTATTCCTTTGCTTTATTTGCTCTCCCCAAATGCATGACCTGACAGTTCTCCAGATTGACTTCCTTTTGCCACTTTTACGCCCACTCAACCAAACCATTGATATCATTCTAGAGTCTACAGCTATCCTCTACATTATTAACTCCATGACCAATTTTTGTGTCATCAGCAAATTTTCCAATCATGCCTCCCACATTTAAGTCCAAAACATTAATATGTATCACAAATTGCTATGGACCCAACACTGAGACCTGTGAAATGCCACAGGAGACCACTTCCCATTCACAAAAACATCTGTCCACCATCAACCTTTGTTTCCTGACATTGAGCCAGTTTTGGATCCAACTTGACACATTCCCCTGTATCTCATGAGCTTTTACTTTTCTGACCAGTCTCTCATGTGGGTCCTTGTCAAATGCTTTACTAAAATCAATGTAGATCACGTTCATTATCAATCGTTCTTGCTACTCCCTCAAAAAACTCAATTAAATTTGTTAGACAAGACCCACCCTAAACAAATCTATGCTGACTATCCCTGATTAATTTTTGCCTTTCTAAGTGATAATTTATCGCAGCTCTCAAAATTGGTTCTAATTATTTGCCCACTGAGGTCAGACTAAAGGCCTGCTCGGGTCTGGAAATAAAACCCGACAGAACCACATCGGACTCGAGCCCAAGCCTGGACCGAGCCTGACCCGACCATAGTGCACTCACTGCACTTAGCACTTTTAGATGGAATGGAAGGAAGCTGCAGCATAAGCGCGGTGACATCATAGAGCCACTCACTTTCTCACTGAGCAGACTCAGAGTCTGTGGAGTTCGGATGCACGTTTCCCTCCTTGACGTCCCGGACTCCCAGCTCAGGCAGTGTTTTCAAATTCTGATTCTTACTTACTCAACTTCCCTTTTCCTACCAGCTGAGCAAAAGGTAGTACTGTGTGTGTCTGACCCGGACCCAGCCAACCCAAACCAAGCCCAAAAGCCGGATCCGGAAGAGCGACCCGACCGACCCGACCTGAACCCGGCATGAATCGTCGGGTCTTGTCCGGTTTGGGTCGGGTAGCAGGCCTTGAGCTAAGACTGACCAGCCTATAATTACTGGGCCTATCCTTCGCACCATTTTTAAACATTTGTACTATGTTCATGCAGGTCCAATCATCCAGTACCTCGCCTGTATCTAGGGAGAATCTGAAGATGATCCTCAGAGCATCTGCTATTTCCTCCCTGGCTTCGTTTAACATCCTGGGCGACGATACATCCGGCCCTGGCGATTTGTCCACTTCCAAGAATTTCAGACCCTCTCGTACTTCCTCTCTCATTATGCTTATCGTATGCAATATTTCACATTCCTCCTCTTTAACGACAATTTCAGCATCATCCCTCTCCTTTGTGAAGACAGAGACATACTACTCATTAAGGACCCTGCCCACATCTTCTGTGTCCATGCATAAACTACCTTGTATATCTCTGATAGGCCCCACCCTTTCCTTAGTTATCCTCCTGCTCTTACTGTACTGAACAAAGATCTTTGGGTTTTCCTTGATTTTACCTGCCAGTAGTTTTTTACATGTCCTCTCTTTGTTTTCCAAATTTCCTTTTGTACTTCACCCTTGCGCTTTCTAAAAAGTATCATTTATCACTGTCATAAGCTTCCTTTTTTCTGATTTATCTTACCCTGTATGTTTCTCGATAACTGGGGGCTCTAGATTTGACAACTCGCTGTGCAAGAAAACTCTATTCATTTTGCCTCTGGTTCTTTGCCAACTACCTTAAAACTGCATCTTTTTGATAAGGCTGTGAGCACAGTCCTGGGAAATACAGACCAGTTAGTTTAACATCAGGGGTGGGTAATGTTTTGCAAACAATAATTAGAGAAGAAATCAACAGAAACTTGGAGAGGTTTGAGTTAATGCAGGATAGCAAGCACGTGTTTGTAGGAACATAGGAGCAGGAGTAGGCCATTCAGCCCATCGACCCCGCTCCGTCATTCAATTAGATCATGGCTGATCATCTACCTCGACGCCACTTTCCTGTGCTATCCCTGTATCCCTTGATGTCACTTGTCTCCTGAAATCTTCTGATTTGTGTCTTGAACATGCTCAGTGTTGATCTTCCACACCCTCTGTGGTAGCGAATTGCAAAAATTTACCACCCACTGAGTGAAGATATTCTTCTTCATCTCAGTCTGAAATTGCATGCCCCTTATTCTGGGATTATTAGTTTTTTAGTTTAGAGATAAAGCACTGAAACAGGCCCTTCGGCCCACCGAGTCTGTGATGAATGGATGCTTTTCGGGCTTGAGAAAGGTTTGTCGTGGACTCAAAACAAAATACTGCAGAAGCTGGAAATCTGAAATAAAAACAGAGAGTGCTGGAATACTCAGTAGGTCAGGCTACATCTGTGGAGAGAGAAACAGAGTTAACAAGAACAGAGAGTGCTGGAAATACTCAGCAGGTCAGGCAGCATCTGTGGAGAGAGAAACAGAGTTAATAAAAAACAGCGAGTACTGGAAATACTCAGCCGGTCGGGCAGCATCTGTGGAGAGAGAAACAGAGTTAATGTTTCATGTCTGTGACCTTTCATCAGAAATTGCAAAGGGCAGAAATGTAATGGGTTCGAAGCAAATAAGGTGGGGGTAGTGGGGGAAACATAAGGACAGAAAGTTGGGAATGGGAGCAGGGGTGTTGAAATGACAAGTGAGAAGAAGCTCGGTGTCATGCTTTTGGACTGAGTGGAGGAGTTACACAAAGCGCATACCCAATCTGCGTTTGACCTGCTGCGGTATTCCAGTGAACATCAATGCCAACTCGAGCAACATCAGCTCATTGTACGATTAGGCACTCAACAGACTTCCAGACTGAACATTGAGTTCAATAATTTCGGAACATCATCGGCTCTTTTAATTAGTATTTTGTTTTATTTTGTTTATCTTTTTGCGCCATGTGCTGGACTTAAACTGGGATTTTTATGTTGGTGCTTTTGAACATAGAACACAGAACATTACAGTGCAGTACAGGCCCTTCAGCCCTCGATGTTGCGCCGACCTGTGAAACCATCTGACCTACACTAATCCATTTTCATCCATATGTCTATCCAATGACCACTTAAATGCCCCTAAAGTTGGCGAGTCTACTACTGTTGCAGGCAGGGCGTTCCACTCCCCTACTAAGCTCTGCATAAAGGAACTACCTCTGACATCTGTCCTATATCTATCACCCCTCAACTTAAAGCTATGTCCCCTCGTGTTTACCATCACCAACCGAGGAAAAAGGCTCTCACTATCCACCCTGTCCAACCCTCTGGTTATCTTATATGTCTCCATTAAGTCACCTCTTCTCCTCCTTCTCTCTAACGAAAACAACCTCAAGTCCCTCAGCCTTTCCTCGTAAGACCTTCCCTCCATACCAGGCAACATCCTAGTAAATCTCCTCTTCACCTTTTCCAAAGCTTCCACATCCTTCCTATAATGCGGTGACCAGAACTGCACGCAATACTCCAGGTGCGGCCGCACCAGATTTCTGTACACCTGCAGCATGACCTCGTGGCTCCGAAACTCGATCCCCCTACTAATAAAAGCTAACACAACATATGCCTTCTTAACAGCCCTATTAACCTCGGTGGCAACTTTCAGGGATTTATGTACCTGGACACCAATATCTCTCTGCTCATCTACACTACCAAGAATCTTCCCATTAGCCCAGTATTCTGCAATCCTGTTACTCCTTCCGATGTTAATCACCTCACACTTTTCCGCATTAAACTCCATTTGCCATCTCTCAGCCCAGCTCTGCAGCCTATCTATGTCCCTCTGTACCCTACAACATCCTTCGGCACTATCCACAACTCCACCGACCTTCGTGTCATCCGCAAATTTACTAACCCACCCTTCTACACCCTCATCCAGGTCATTTATAAAAATGACAAACAGCAGTGGCCCCAAAACAGATCCTTGCGGTACACCACTAGAAACTAAACTCCAGGATGAACATTTGCCATCAACCACCACCCTCTGTCTTCTTTCAGCTAGCCAATTTCTGATCCAAAGCACTAATTCACCTTCAATCCCATACTTCTGCATTTTCTGCAATAGCCTACCGTGGGGAACCTTATCAAACGCCTTACTGAAATCCATATAGACCACATCCACGGCTTTACCC
Source organism: Heterodontus francisci (assembly GCF_036365525.1). Lineage (NCBI taxonomy): Eukaryota > Metazoa > Chordata > Chondrichthyes > Heterodontiformes > Heterodontidae > Heterodontus > Heterodontus francisci. The sequence continues at coordinate 422,510 of NW_027142010.1, forward strand.
TCATCTACCTGTTTGGTCACCTTGTCAAAAAACTCAATAAGGTTTGTGAGGCACGACCTTCCCTTCACAAAACCGTGCTGACTATCTCTAATGAACTTATTCTTTTCAAGATGATTATAAATCCTATCTCTTATAACATTTCCAACATTTTACCCACAACCGAAGTAAGGCTCACAGGTCTATAATTACCCCGGCTGTCTCTACTCTCCTTCTTGAACAAGGGGACAACATTTGCTATCCTCCAGTCTTTCGGCACTATTCCTGTCGACAATGACGACATAAAGATCAAGGACAAAGGCTCTGCAATCTCCTCCCTGGCTTCCCAGAGAATCCTTGGATAAATCCCATCTGGCTATTTTGACTAGGACTGTTCATTATTCTGTCATTTAATACCCTCTCTGCGCTAACGCTTTGTCTTTAACCACACCATTAGGATACTCTCTTTGACTTTTTCACCTGAATTCCTTGTCAGTTAATCGCTCCGACCCTTTGTTCTATCAACACCTTCCCTTTTGTTCTCTTCCGCCACCACACACACCCACCCCACTACTCCACACCCGCTTTATTTGCCTAAAACCTATTACATTTCTAACCTTTGCCATTTCTTATGAAAGGTCACTGACCTGAGACGTTATGTCTGTTTCTCTCTCTCCACAGATGCTACCAGACCTGTCGAGTATTTCCAGCATTTCCTGCTTTTATTTAAGGTTTGTAGTGGAGTTCCCCAGGGATCAGTGTTGGGACCTTTAATTTCCTGATATATACAAATGAACTAATCCTTGGTGCACAGGGCACAATTTCAAAGTTTGTAGATTATACAAAACTTGGAAGCATTGTGAACTGTGGTGAGAATTGTGCAGAACTTCAAAAGGACATAGACAAATTGGCGGAATGTGCAGACAGGTGGCATATGAAGTTCAATGTGGAAACACGTGCAGTGATTCATTTTATCAGGAAGAACATGGAGAGACAACATAGAATAAAGGGTACAATTCTAAAGGGGTGCAGGAGCAGAGAAACCTGGCAGGCACAGTAGGGCAGTGATTAGTACTGCAGCCTCACAGGTCCAGCGACAAAGGTTCGATTCTCGGTACTGCCTGTGTGGAGTTTGCAAGTTCTCCTTGCGACCGAGAGGGGTTTCGCTGGGAGCTCCGGTTTCCTCCCATAGCCAAAGACCTGCAGGTTGATAGGTAAATTGGCCACTATAAATTGCCCCTAGTGTAGGTAGGCGGTAGGAAATATGGGATTATTGCAGGGTTAGTATAAATGGGTGGTTGTTGGTTGGCACAGACTTGGTGGGCTGAAGGGCCTGTTTCAGTGCTGTATCTCTAAAATAAAATGTGCATATGTCATTGAAGTTGGCAGGGCAGATTAATAAAACATGCAGTAGCCTGGGATTTATTAACAGTGGCATAGAATACAAGAGCAAGGAAGTTATTTTGAAATTGTATAAGGTGCTAGTTCAGCCTCAGCTGCAATATTACGTCTAGTTCTGGACAGCACACTTTGGGTAACGTGAAGACATTGGAGAGTGTACAAAAACATTCACAAGAATGGTTCCAGGTATGAAGAATATCAGTGATGAAGATAGGCTGGAAAAGTTGGAACATTTTCCTTCGAGAAGAGAAGGCTAGGAGGAGATTTGAAAAAGCTGTTCAAAATTATGAGGTGTCTGGACAGAGTGGATAAGAAAAAACCGGTTCCCACTCTTGAAAGGATTGAAAACGAGAGGGCAAAGAATTAAAGTAATTGGTAAAAGAAACAGAAGTGTCATGAGGAAAATGTTTTCACACAGCGAGTGGTTAAGGTCTGGAATGCACAGCCTGAGAGTGTGGTGGAGGCAGATTCAATCGAGGCATTCAGGAGGAAATTGGATGGCTATCTGAAAAGGAAGATAGTACAGAATCACAGGGACAAGGCAGGGGAGTGGCTCCAGATGAATTGCTCTTTTGGAGAGCCAGTGCAGACACGATGGACTGAATGACCGCCTTCTGTGCTCTAACAATTCTGTGATTCTGTGACATTTGACCACAAAATGAGGTTCCAACCTTATATTCATGCCATCACTATGACCACCTATTTCCACCTTAATAACATCGCCCAACTTCACCCCTGTCTCAACTCATCTGCTGCTGAGGCTCTCACTCATTGTTTCATTACCTGTAGACTAGACTATTCCAACTCATTCTCCCACATTATACTATCTGTAAACTTGTAGTCATCTAAAACTATTCTTCCTGTGTCTTATCTCGCAGTCGGTCCCATTCCCCGATCACTGACCTACAGCTTACAGTAAAGCAATGTTTTGATTTTAAAATTCTCAACAAATGTTTTCAAATCTCTCCATGGTCTCACCCCTCCCTATCTCTGTACTCTCCTCCAGCCCCACAACCCTCCGAGATGTCTCTGTTCCTCTAATTCTGACATATTGTGCATCACTGAATTTTATTTACTCCACCACTGGTGGCCACACCTTCAGTTGCCTCGGTCCCGAGCTTTGGAATATCCTCCCTGCACAGCTCCATCTCCCCATCTCGCTTTTATCCTTTAAGATACTCCTTTAAAACCTGCCTCATTGACCAAGCATTTGGTTACCTAACCTAATATCTCGCTTTGTCGTTCGGTGTTATACTTTGTTTTATAATGCTGCTGTGAAGTACCTTGGGATAATTCTTTGTTGACGTTTACCAGACATGATTTGTCATTAGCATATCGTCCTGCTTGAAATTTATTGTGCGATGCTTTTCCAAACAACAAATATTTCTGACCTAGGTTGTGAAATTTCCCCACCACTGACGTCAGATTTACTGGACAGTACAGGATTTGAACAACCTCTCCTTTTAGTAAACAAGGTGTAAAATTTACAACCTTCCAGTCCTCTATCATCACTCCCATATCAAAGGAGGATTGGAATATACTGTCTAGTGCATCTTAGACTTGCATTATTCCTTCTCTCTCCAATGCTCATGCATCCCATCTAGACTAGGTACATGTTCTAGGTTACTGTCGTACAAAAAGTGTTGGATTGAAAGAGGTTAACTGAACCTGTTTGTTCAATGACTGTAATTAATGTCAGTCTCCTTGGACCCTAATTGTGTCACTGGAGGATTTCCATCTTCTATTAATAAGAGCGTCCTTTCAATGTGTTATTCCATAGTGTCAGTGGGAGCATCAGCCCTGACATTATAGGGTTCAACGGCTCTGGAGAGAAAGAGAAAAGATAGAGCCGAATCAGAGAGCAATAGATTGGAATGTTACAACAATGGGTCAGAATCTGCGAAAAATAGATTGGAATGTTGCAACAATGGGCAGGAGTTTCATCTGGGAGTTGAACTTTCTTTCTGCAAATTATGATCTGTTCCCATTAGAGTATCGGCTCTATCTCGCACTGAGGATTGTTCAATACATTTACTACCCCATCCTGGCTATTATTGGCGTCCCTGGTAAGTTTCTGTATCTTGCTATTAATTCTATACACCTTGTTTAACTGCATTACCATTCTTGTCATTTCCTCTGCCCTCCTTGCTGCTGTTGTTATTCCTGGAAAATCTCGGTCTTCAGATATTAGCTCGATAAACCATTGCTATGTGTATTAGAGTGCTTGTAATTTACTCTCCCATCTTTGCTGCTGTTTCTGTCCCTGGTAAGTCTCTATTTCACGCGATGAGATCTGTAAAATTTGTTTCACTGAAATAATGCTCTTGCTATTTAAATTTTTGTAAGAGTGGAGTTGTTGTCATTGGTCTTCAGAAGAAATTCCATCCACGATCCATGAACCACGTCTTCCTCACTGCCAAATATCTGAGACTGAACCAGACAGTTTGCAACCTCTGCATTATATTTAAACCTGGGCTGAGTTCATCTCCAAATGCTCTCCATCACCAACCCTGCCTACCTTCACTCTGTAATGTTACCCGTCTCCACCTCTGCCTCAGCCCATCTGCTGCACAAGCCTCATCTGTGTCTTTGTTAAGTCCACACTTGACTGTTCCAGTTCTATCCTGGTCACCCTCCCAGTTATAAACCTGCATAAACCACAGTCCATCCAGAAATCTGCTGCCCGTATCCTAACTCACACCAAATCCTGATCACCCATCACCCCTGTGCTCACTGATCTACATTGACTCCCGGTCTGGCAGCACCTTAATTTTAATATTCTTATTCTGGTGGTTGAACTCCCTCTATGGTATCACCCCTCCGATTAGTCCCATTCCCCTGCACATTCCCATATTCCAGAAAATATTTTGATTGAAAGTATTTTCTTCAATTCCCCTTTAAAAGTAACTGTTTGAAAAGGCACTGTTTGAAAATTAGGGATCGGCCTTTTCGGACAGAGGTGAGGAGATTTTTATTTTTCTCTCAGAGTGTTGTGTGATTTTGGAACTGCCTGATCAGAAGTTGGTGGAGGGGGGTCATTGTATATTTTTAAGGCGGGGATAGATAGATTCTTGTTAGGCAAGAAAATCCAAGTTTATCGGGGGCAGGTGGGGATGTGGAATTCGGAACACAAACAGATCAGCCATGACCTTATTAAATGGTGGAGCAGGCTTAACGGGCTGAATGGCCTACTTCTGCTCTTTATTCATATGGTCGTATTGCCTTTCCCTCTGTATCTACTCATGGCAATGATTGTCAGCTCTACAGCGCCACTGGGCCCAACAACATGGAAGCTTGGATCCATAAAATGGTCCGAGCTGAGCTTCCGGTCACTTGAAGTGTTCCATGATGGACAGGGCTCCAGCCCCGGTTCACCAAGCATGTGCTGTTAGTGTCAGGAGAGGTCTGAATATAATGTCTATCCGCCATTCTGGCTGCTTTGACACACATCTTAGAAACTTGGTCTGTGCATGTCCACTGAACGCCTGTGTTAGTCACTCTCAGCTGGACATACATTCAGCAGTACTCTTTTGTTATTTAAAAGGTCCAGGCATCCAACTTGCAGGTGAGGGGCTTTTGACTCACATCCTGCTATGGTAAATTTATTCGAGGCGCTGTGGATGGTTTTCTGAAAGTTGTGTTGTGAGCTGCTACAGACATTCAGGGAGGACAGAGGATTTGGTGACCCAAGTCTGGACGAGGTATGGGGACTGTAGTTACAGTGTCTGTGGGTCTGTAACATGACTAACAAATGGAGCAGAGGCTTCAGAGAGGGGAAGCCCTGTAAGGAGGGAGGAGGAGGGGGCTCTGCCCGACCCACCCAGGGATTTCCAAGAGCACTTTTCCTACCTACGCCTAATCCAGGAGCAGTGTGTGAGGTGACTCTGATTCAATAAGGAGATGGTCAAAGAGCTGTGTCACCTCCTGTAACACGACCTGGGGCCTCATGCCAGGGTGAGGACGGAGCTTTCAGTGGCTGTTTAAGTCATAATTTCATTGAACTTCTATGTATCTGGATCTTTCCAGGCAGGAGCAGGGGACATATCCAACATAGAGTAACAGAAAGTGATAGAATCATTTACAGCACAGAAGGAGGCCATTTATCCCATCAAGTCCATGCTGGCTCTTCATGGAGCAATACAGTCAGTCCCACTTCCCCACTCAATCTCTGCAGCAAATCCATTTCCTTCAAGTGCCCATCTGCTTTCTTTTGAAATCACTGATTGTCTCAGCTTCCACCACACTTGAGGGCAGTGAGTTCCAGATCATTAACACCCACAGCATAAAAAAAGTTCTTCCTCATATTCCACCTGCATCTCTTATCCAAAACATTCAATCTGAGTCCCCTAGTCCTTCTTCCATCAGTTAATGGGAACAGTTTTTCATTGTCCAAATTATCTAATCTTAACATATCCTTGTAACTAAAATCCTCCATCCCTGGAACCATTCTGTTAAATCTCCTCTGCACCATTTCAAGGACCTTCACAATCTTTCTGAAGTGTGGTGGCCAGAATTGGACACAAATTTCAGCTGAGACATAAGCAGAGATTTTTAAACGCTCGTCATAACTTCTCTGCTTTTGTACTCAATACCTCTATTTATGAAATCCAAAATTATATTTATTTGACTAACCACTGTCTCAATATGTCCTGTCACCTTTAAAGATGGATACACATGCACCCACAGGTCTGAATATTCCTGTGCACTTTAGAACTGTGTTATTAAGTCGATATTACTTTCCATCCTTTCTTTCAAAATGCATCACCTCACCCTTGTCTCAGACTTCCATCTGCCACTTGTCTGCCCATTCTACTCACTATCTATGTCCAGTCGCAGGTGGTTCTGAACATCCTCACTGTTTGCCACACCTCCATGTTCGTTATCAGGGACAGATTTTCAAATTCTACTCTGTATTCCAAGATGCAAGTAATTTATACACATCAAAATAAAACAGTGCCCGAAGCACTGACCCTAGGGGAACACCCACTGTCTAACATCCTCCAGTCTGAAAAACAGCCATTTATATGATACACTGTGTTCTGTACCTAAGCCATTATTTTTTTATCCGATTGGACACTGACCCTCCCATTCCATGACACTCAATGTTGGTAATTAACATTTTATGCGGTACTTTATCAAACACATTGTTCAAACCAATATAGACAGCATCCATCACATTCCCTTGATCAACCTTCTCTGTTACATCATCAAAATATTCAATTCGATTAGTCAAGCATAACCTTTCTCTTGTAAGGGGAGGCGGTAGCGTCCAGTTATTGTCACTGGATTAATAACTCAGTAACCCAAATATTGCTCTGGGGACAGGGGTTCAAATCTCAACACGGCAGAAGGTGGAATTGAATTTAATTAATAAATCTGGAATTTAAAGCTAGTCTAATGATGGCCATGAATCGTTTGTTGTAAAAACCCATCTGGTTCACTAATGTCCTTTCGGGAAATAAATCTGCTGTCCTTACTGGTCTGGCCGACATGTGATGCCAGATCCACAGCACCGTAGTTGACTCTTATATGCCCTCGAAATGGCCTAGCAAACCATTCAGTTCAAGGGCTATTAAGGATGGGCAATAAATGCTGGCCTGGCCTGCAACGGCCACATCCCATGAAAGAACAAAAGCAAAATCCATGCTGACAATCCTTAATTAAATCAAACCTCTCCAAGTGTGTTGATTTTTTTCCTGATTATTGTTTCTAAAACCTTACTCACCACTGATGTTCAACTAACTGACCAGTAGTTACAAGCCTGTGTGTTGTCCATTGATAATTCTGGGAGGTGAGGGTGACCATCTATGTCATCACTTTCTCCCTTAGCAGGGAGAAGCAGGATGAGAGATCCCGTGGATTTGTCAGGATAGCGGGATTCCTGATGGTGTAGGTGTCTCTGCGGTGTCCCCATTTCAACGGAGCGAGGTACAGGAACTGAAAGAACACTCACTCCATTGATATACAGTTGGTGTGTGAGCGTGCCCAGTACATCATGTTGGTGAACGTCATTCTGAAGCAGTCAGCCGGTCCCAACGTCTTTGGGCCTCGGTGGAGAACCAGAATGTTGCTCCCCGGAAACAAAGAAACCCCTCCTCTAGACAGAGCTCATGTTTCTACACCCCTAACACCACCTCCCACCACCAACCAACCTCACGAAATTAACAAGTGTCTAATGTGAGCAATGGAGTCACCAGGAACATGGTGGAACAGACTATCGGTGTGATGAAGCAATGTTTCTGATGTCTGAACCGCGCGGGGGGAGCCTTCCAGAACACACTGGAGCAGGTGTCCAAGTTCATGGTGTTCTGCTGCACCCTTCATATCGTCACCATCATCAGGACACAGGCATTGGCACCAAGAATTCAGGAGGAGGAGGAGGAGGCAGGGAGAATATTTTCTGGATGCCTTCCACCCGGACAGACTGTCAGAGAGTCTCTGCTGAGATTCAGGTTCCCAAAGGACAACTTCCCTTTCCCACCATGGATCCCCCATTATCCACCATTACACCCATCAGAGACACCCCATCACAGCGTCCCCTTGGCCACCATCCTGCAATAAAAACCACCAACAAAACACACACACACAGCCCAGGCCATGAGCCACATACACAGAGACGCACACATTCACTCTTTACATGTCAGTTACTGAGTCAGATGCAAGCAGACACACACAGACACACACACACATATACACACTCACTCTTTACAGGCCAGTCACTGAGCCAGATACAAACAGACAGATACTCACACACATACTATTTACACGCCAGTCACTGAGTGAGGTACAAGCAGGCGCGCGCACACACACACACACACACAGGCACTGAGTCAGAAATACAGACGCACACAGGAAGACACAAAGCACTGATCAGCCCCTCACACACGCACATACACACACATACACACACGGAAACACACTCACACAGGCAAGCACACACAGCACAACACCCAGGGCCTGAGACACACACACAAAGGCATATGCACACACACATACACACAGAGCATAGGACGAGTGCCAAATACACACAGACATACACACAGACACAATCGGACCAACATACACAAACACACACAGATACGCACGCACGCACGCACGCACACTCACACACACACACACACACACACACACACACACACACACACACACACACACATACACGCACAGGTCACACCCATGACCCTGAGCCAGACACACCCACCATGCACACACAGACTGACACACTCGGACACACATACAGATCACAGCCCAGGGACTGAGCCATTCACACACCCACACAAACACACACTTAGATCACACCTCAGGCACAGAGTTAGACACACAAACATATACACACATGCACATGCACACATACACACGCACACACACAGAGCACACAGCACAACCCAGGACCTGATATACACACGCACACACTCTCTGATTAACACACAAACATACACACGCACACACACACATATACACAGGGACACACATACACTAACTCACACAGATATACGCTCACAAACAAAGACACAGGACCCTGAGCCAGCCACACGCACAGTCGGACACATACAGACAGACACACTTGGAAACACACGCAGATCACAACCCAGGCACTGAGCTGGACACACACACACACAAATCGCAACTCAGGCACTGAGCTAGACGCACACACACACACACACATACACACACACGCAGACACATGCACGCAGACACACACATACTGCAGTACAAGCATTCTGGCACTCAGTCACACACTCGCACTCTCACTAACCCACACACTCTACAGTCCAAGCATTCAGATGAACACGCACTAACAGACACACGGACACACACACTACAAATCAGGCCTGAGGCACATAATCTCTCTCTCTTTCAATCTGTCTCTCTCTCTCCGTCTCTCTCTCTCCCTCTCTCTCTCTCTCTCCATCCAGACACACGCACACAAACACGCACACGGATCACACCCCAGGCAGTGACACAGACATACAAACAAACACACACACGCGATGGCACGAAGCACAAACCAGGCCTTGAGACATACATACACCTTTGCACACACACCACAGCCCTGGCCCTGAAATATACACACACACAAACTGCACAACACAATGACTGAGACACACACACAGACACAGACACAGACACAGACACACACACAGACACACAGCACAACCCAGGCAATGAGACAAACCCACACACAGACTCGCACACGCCTGTGCACGCAAGCACACACACATACACACGCAAACAACACAAACCAGCAGTGAAACACACACACAAAAACACACACACTTGCGCACATGCAAACGCACACACGCAGAGCACACATCACACCCCAGTCACTGAGCCAGAGACACATAAACAGACACGCACACACCCGGAGATCATACTCTAGGCCCTAAACCAGACACACACGTTCACACAGAGCCCAGGACGAGTGCCATATACACACAAAGACACCCAGACACTCGCACACACACAGACAGATCGTACCCATGACCCTGAGCCAGACACATCCACACTCGGGCACAAACAGACACACTCGAACACACATGCAGATCACAACCCAGGCACTGAGCCAGTCTCACACACACACACACACACACACACACACACACACACACACACACACACACACACACACACACACGTCACACCTCAGACACTGAACTCGATATACACACACACACACACACATGAACACAGATCACACCACAGGCACTGAACCAGTCAAATTCACATACACGCATATACACGGATACTTGCATGCACACTCTCACACACACTGTAATACAGGCATTCAGGCACTCACGCACACTCTTGCACTCTCACTCGCGCACACACACACTCACACTCACACACAAGCCCAGGCCCTGAGATATACATTCACACATGCACACACACACATACCATAGCCCAGGCCCTGGGATATACACACACACGCACATCACAATAAAATAACACAGACAAACACATAGATGCAACACACAAACACACACACGCGCGGTCTCTCACGCACGCACTCACATGCTCTCTCTGTATCACACATACTCCCTTTCAGAGTCACACACACCTACAGTCTATCTCACACACACTTACACACACATGCTCTCTGTCAGAAGCATACACACACACAGGCTCTTTCTCTCAGACAAATACACACACAACGACTCTCTTTAGCACACACATGCTCTCTCTCACAAACACACGCACACACAGTCTTTCTCACACCCACACACACTCTCTTTCACACAAACACACACACAACACACTCGCTGTCGGACACACACACTAACACACCCACTCTCTCTCGGACAGACACTCGCACAAAGAGACACTTGCTCTCGTTCTATCTCTCTAACTCTCTCTCTCTCACAGACACACACACATGCACACTCACACACACACACTCTGCCTCACACGCACATGCGCTCTCTCTCTCACACATACACACATTCACTCTCTCAGACGCACACTTGCTCTCGCTCTCACTCTCACTCTCAAACACACACGCACTCTCTCACACACACACATGTACACAAGCTCTCTCTCTCACACACGCTCTCTCTCTCTGAAGCACAAACACATACGCTTGCTCGCTCTCTCTCAAACACACTGTCTTTCTTACATGCACACAATCTCTCAGACATGCACATACACTCACACACACAAACAGACTCGCGCACGCTTTCTCGCTGTCAATCACACACACACCCTTTCTTTCACACATACACGCTCTCTCTCTCGCAGACACACAAACCCTCGCTCACACACACTCTCTCTCTCACACACACACGTATGTTCTCCCACAGATGCACACGTACACTTGCTCACTCTCTGTCTCCCTCACACACACACATGCTCTCTCAGACAAACACACACACTCTCTCTCTCTCAAACACACAAACATACACACACACTCTCACAGACATATATACACACACACACTCTCTCATGAACACACGCACACACACTGTCTCTCGCACGCACACACACACTCTTTCAGACACACACACTGTCTCTCTCACACACACATATACACTCTCTCTCTCACATCCACACACACACGCTCTTTCTCTGACACACACAGACACACACACACACGCTCTCACTCTCAGACAAATACATCCACGCACAAACACTCTATCGCACACAGACGCTCTCTCTCTCTCACACACACACGCTGTCTGAGACACACGCACACGCACCCTCTCTATCACACACACACACTCTCTCACTCTCTCACAGACACACAAACACACGCTGTATCTCTCTCTCTCACACACACACGCTCTCTCAGACACACGCACACGCACCCTCTCCATCACACACACACACGCTCTCTCTCTCTCATAGACACACAAACACACGCTGTATCTCTCTCTCTCTCACACACACACACACACACTCTCTCTCCGACACACACTGTCTCTCTTACAAAACAACAAAGAATAAAGAACAGCACAGCACAGGAACAGGCCATTCGGCCCTCCAAGCCTGCATTAACTTGATGCCTGCCTAAACTAAAACCTTCTGCACGACAGGGGCCCATATCCCTCTGTTCTCTTCCGATTCATATATTTGTCAAGATGTCTCTTAAACGGCACTATCGTATCTGCTTCCACCACCTCCCCTGGCAGCAAGTTCCAGGCACTCACCACTCTCTGTGTAAAAAGCCTGCCTCGCACAACCCCCAGTAATTGACTCTTCCACCCTGGGAAAAAGCTTCTGACTATCCACTCTGTCCATGCTGCTCATAACTTTGTAAACCTCTATCATGTCGCCCCTCCGCCTCCGTCGTTCCAGTGAAAACAATTCGAGTTTTTCCAACCTCTTCTCATAGCTAATGCCCTCCAGACCAGGTAACATCCTGGTAAACCTCCTCTGTACCCTCTCCAAAGCCTCCACGTCCTTCTGGTAGTGTGGTGACCAGAAGTGCACCCAATATTCTAAGTGTGGCCGAAATAAGGTTCTGTACAGCTGCAACATGACTTGCCAATTTTTATACTCTATGCCCCGACCGATGAAGGCAAACATGCCGCATGCCTTCTTGACTACCTTATCCACCTGCGTTGCCACTTTCAGTGTCCTGTGGACCTGTACGCCCAGATCTCTCTGCCTGTCAATATTCCTACGGGTTCTGCCATTTACTGTATACCTCCCACCTGCATTTGACCTTCCGAAATGCATTACCTCACATTTGTCCAGATTAAGCTCCATCTGCCATTTCTCCGCCCAAGTCTCCAACCGATCTATATCCTGCTGTATCCTCTGACAATCCTCATCATTATCCGCAACTCCACCAACCTTTGTGTCGTCCGCAAACTTACTAATCAGACCAGCTCCATTTTCCTCCAAATCATTTATATATACTACAAACAGCAAAGGTCCCAGCACTGATCCCAGTGGAACACTACTAGTCACATCCCTCCATTCAGAAAAACACCCATCCACTGTTACCCTCTGTCTTCTGTGACTGAGCTAGTTCTCTATCCATCTTGCCAGCTCACCTCTGATCCCGTGTGACTTCACCTTTTGCACCAGTCTGCCGTGCGGGACCTTGTCAAAGGCTCTACTAAAGTCCACATAGACAACATCCACCGCCCTTCCCTCATCAATCATCTTCGTCACTTCCTCTAAAAACTCAATCAAATTCGTAAGACACGACCTCCCCTTCACAAAACCATGCTCTCGCTAATAAGTTCGTTTGTTTCCAAATTGGAGTAAATTCTGTCCCGAAGAATCCTCTCTAATAATTTCCCTACCACTGACGTAAGGCTCACCGGCCTATAATTTCCTGGATTATCCTTGCTACCCTTCTTAAACAAAGGAACAACATTGGCTATTTTCCAGTCCTCTGGGACCTCACCTGTAGCCAATGAGGATGCAAAGATTTCTGTCAAGGCCCCAGCAATTTCTTCCCTTGCCTCCCTCAGTATTCTAGGGTAGATCCCATCAGGCCCTGGGGACTTATCTAGCTTAATGCTTTGCAAGATACCCAACACCTCCTCCTTTTTGATAATGAGATGACTGAGACTATCTGCACTCCCTTTCCTCGGCTCATCATCCGCCAAGTCCTTCTCCTTGATGAATACGGATGAAAAATACTCATTTAGCACCTCACTCATTTCCTCCGGCTCCACGCATAGATTCCCATCTCTGTCCTTGAGTGGTCCAACCCTTTCCCTGGTTACCCTCTTGCTCTTTATATATGTATAAAAAGCCTTGGGATTTTCCTTAATCCTGTTTGCCAATGACTTTTCATGACACCTTTTAGCCCTCCTAACTCCTTGCTTAAGTTCCTTCCTACTGTCTTTGTATTCCTCAAGTGCTTCATCTGTTCCTAGCCTTCTAGCCCTTAAAAATGCTTCCTTTTTCTTTTTGACCAGGCTCACAATATCCCGTGTTATCCAAGCTTTCCGAAACTTGCCAAACTTGTCTTTCTTCCTCTCAGGAACATGCTGGTCCTGGATTCTAATCAGCTGACGTTTGAAAGACTCCCACATGTCAGATGTTGATTTACCCTCAAACAGCCGAGCCCAATCTAATTTCTTCAGTTGCTGCCTAATATTTTTATAATTAGCCTTCCCCCAATTTGGCACCTTCACCCGAGGACTGCTCTTACCATTATCCACAAGTACCTTAAAACATATGGAATTATGGTCACTGCTCCCGAAATGCTCCACCACTGAAACTTCGACCACCTGGCCGGGATCATTCCCCAATACCAGGTCCAGAATGGCCCCATCCCTAGTTGGACTATCTACATACTGTTTCAAGAAGCCCTCCTGGATGCTCCTCACAAATCCTGCCCCATCCAAGCCCTTAGCACTAAGTGAGTCCCAGTCAATATTGTGGAAGTTAAAATCACCCACCACTACAACCCTGTTACCTTTACATCTTTCCAAAATCTGTCTACATATCTGCTCCTCTACCTCCAGCTGGCGGTTGGAAGGCCTGTAGTAAACCCCTAACATCGTGACTGCACCCTTCCTATTTCTGAGCTCCACCCATATTGCCTCGCTGCATGACCTCTCTGAGGTGTCCTCCCGCAGTACAGCTGTGCTATTCTCCTTAACCAGTAATGCAACTCCTCCACCCCTTTTACATCCTCCTCTATCCCGCCTGAAGCTTCTAAAGCCTGGAACATTTAGGTGCCAATCCTGCCCTTCCCTCAAACAAGTCTGTGGAATAGCAACGACATCATATTTCCAAGTACTAATCCAAGCTCTAAGTTCATCTGCTATACCTGTTATACTTCTCGCATGTACTTTTCTCACACACACATGCTGCCTCTCAGACATGCACACTCTTGCTCACGCACCCACTCTCTGTTAAACACATGCACATAAACACGCTCCCTCTCTCACACACAAATGCTCTCTCTTTCTTTCTCTCTCTATCTCACAAGCACACCCACCCTCTCTCTCTCTCACACACACACAGAAACACACACATCGTCTATCTCAAACACATGCACACGCGCTCTCTCTCTCACACACACACACGCTCGTTCTCTCTCTCACAAAGACACACGCAGGCGCTCCCTCTCAGCCACACACACTCTCTCTCAGCCACACATACAGACACACACACACACACACACTCGCTCTCACACATGCACACACATGCACAAACGCTCTTTCTCAAACACACACATACACACGCTCTCAGCCACACACACACAGACACACACACTCTCTCATACACACACATACACACACTTTCTCTCTCAGCCACACACAGACACACGCACATGCTCTCTCTCTCTCACACACACGCACGCTCTCTCTCAAACAGACGCAGTCTCAAACACACACACACGCACACACAGTCTCTCTCAGACACACACATGCTCTCTCTCTCTGACACACACACAGGTCACACCCCAGCCCTGAGCCAGAGCTATACACACACAGACACACACAGACACACACACACACACACACACACACACACACGCACACACACACACACGCACACACACACACACACACACACACGGATCCCGCCACAGACATTGAGACAGAGTTTCTCAGTCAGTTCAACATTTAACTCTCTAGACAAGACCACAGTGCTGCAAATGCTGGAAGTCTGAAATAAAAACAAAATGCTGGAAATACTCAGCAGGTCTGGCAGGATTTGTTGAGAGAGAAACAGAGTTTAATGTTTCATGTCAGTGACTCTTCATCAGAAATGGGAGAGATTAGAGATGGGACCCTTTTAAACCAGATGGGGACAGGACGGAGGAGGTGGATAATGATCAACATTCAGTTTAACAATTTCAATATCATCCTTTTATTATTTAATCTCTCCTGTCTTCCACTGTATCACAGACCTTCCCATTTGTTCATTCAGGTTCAATCATTTTAATACATCATTGGATACAGGAACACATTTATAAATCTCAATAAGTCCTCAATCAAACTGTTAACTTTGCTCCAGCCTGATGTATAATTTCTCTGTTTATTTCCCTTCCTCACAGTTAACTTGCTGACGATTGGGATCCTGTCTCGGGGAAAGTGTGGTCTCTCCAAATGTGTCACTCGCTACCTGGTGGCCATGTCAGTGGCGGATCTACTGGTCATTATCCTGGACCTGATACTGAGACACATTCCCATTGTTTATAAGGAACAGTTTCAGTTCCTGCGGTCCATCCCCGTGTGTAATATCCACGCCGTCCTGCTTTACACAGCCACAGACTGTTCTGTCTGGTTCACCGTCACTTTCACCTTTGATCGATTTGTGGCCATTTGTTGCCAGAAGCTGAAAAGTAAATATTGCAGTGAGAAAACTTCGGCTGTGGTTTTAGGAACAGTGACTGTGCTGAGCTGTTTAAAGAACATCTTTTGGTATTTTATGTTCACAGGTCGGTATTGGCTGAGTAACAATCCCTGGTTTTGTGTTGTAACAAAGGATGTTCAGAAATCTCATGTTTGGGGAACAATCGAGTTCCTCCACAACATTCTGACCCCGGGGATCCCATTTGTGCTGATTTTGCTGCTCAACGCTCTCATCGTCAGACACATTTTAGTGAGCAGCAGAGGACGCAGGAGACTTCGAGCTCACAGCAGTGGGGAGAGTCGCAGAGACCCCGAGATGGAGAGTCGAAGGAAATCCATAATTTTACTGTTAGTTATCTCTGGAAATTTCATCCTGTTGTGGGCCGTGTCAATGGTGTTTTCGATATGGTGGCGGATGGTGTATTTGGTGTCTGTGTCTGTTTCTCTACCTCTGTTTCTGCAGAAAACGGGCTTCATGCTGCAGCTCCTGAGTTGCTGCACAAACACTGTGATTTACGCCGTGACCCAGACTCAGTTCAGAGAGCAGGTGAAGAATGTGCTGAAATATCCCTTTACGACAATTGTTACATTAATTCAATGATCAGAGGAAGGGGCGGGTCCTGCCACCATGGAGACAGAGCGTGTGCGGGGCCTGTCACCATGGAGCCAGAACGGGGGCGCGGCCTGTTCCCACGGTGACGGAGGAGTGCGGGCAGGGCGTGACACCATGGAGCGTGTGCAGGGTCGGGGTCTGTCTGTCAGGAGACGGGGGAATGGAGGCGGGGTCTGCTGCCCCAGTAAAGAAGACTTGGGGCGGGGTCTGTTCTCCCGGTGATGGGTGATCGGGGCGGGGTCTATTTCCACAGTAACGGAGCGTGGGTCGGGGTTTCTTACCCCAATGACGGAGGAGTGGGGCGTGGTCTGTTCCCAGGGTGACGCATAAAGTGGGGGCGGGGTCTTCTTCTCATGTGACGGAGGAATGGGGGCGGGGTCTGTTTCCAGAGAGATGGAGGATTGGGGGCAAGGTTTCTTTCCCCGGTGACGGAGTTGGGGGGCGGTGTCTGTTTGTCAGGTGAAGGGGGAATAGTGGCAGGGTCTGTTTCCCCCGTGACGGAGGATTGGTGCGAAGTCTGTTTCCATAGTGACGTTGAGTGGGGGCGGGTTCTGTTCCCAGGATGATGGCGGAGTGGGGACGTGGTCTGTTTCCAGGGTGACGTAGGATGTTGGCCAGGGTCTTTTTCAGAGTGAAGGCGAAGTGGGAGCGGTGTTTTTTTTCCAGAGTGACGGCGGCGTGCTTGCGGGGTCTGTTTCCAGAATGGGGTGGGGGCGGGGTGTGCTGGCTTTCATTCACAGGGGACTTGAGTTTCAGAGTCGCGAGGTTATGCTGCAGCTCTATAAAGCCCTGGTTCGACCACACTTGGATTATTGTGTTCAGTTCTGGTCACCTCATTATAGGAAGGATGTGGAAGCTTCAGAGAGGGTGCAGAGGAGATTTATCAGGATGCTGCCTGGACTGGAGGGCATGTCTTATGAAGAAAGATTGAGGGAGCGAGGGCTTTTCTCATTAGAGCGAAGAAGGATGAGAGGTGACTTTATAGAGGGGTACAAGATGATAAGAGGCATAGATAGAGTGGATAGTCAGAGACCTTTTCCCAGGGTGGAAAGGGCTATCACCAGGGGGCATAATTCTAAGGTGATTGGAGGAAGGTTTCGGGGAGATGTCAGAGGTAGGTTCTTTACACAGAGAGTGGTGGGTGCGTGGAATGCGCTGCCAGCGGTGGTAGTAGAAGCAGATACATTAAGGATATTTAAGCGACTCGTGGATAGGTACATGGATGATAGTAGAATGAAGGGTAGGTAGTTAGTTCGATCTTAGAGTAGGTTAAAGTTTCGGCACAACATCGTGGGCCGAAGGGCCTGTACTGTGCTGCACTGTTCTATGTTCTATGTTCTTTTTTCTATGTTCTATGGGTCTGTTCCCAGGATGATGGCGGAGTGGGGGCGGGGTCTGTTTCCAGGGTGACGTGGAGTGGGGGCGGTGTCTGTTTCCATGGTGATGGAGGAGTGGGGGTGGGGTCTGTTTCCAGAGTACTGGATGAGTGGGGGAGGGGCCTGTTTCCGGAGTGTCGGAGGAGTGGGGACGGGGTCTGTTTCCAGGGTGTCGGGTAGAGGGGGTTGGGCCTGTTTCCATGGTGACGGATTGCGAGCGGGGTCACTTTCTAGGGTGACGGGGAGTCGGGGCGAGATCTGTTTCCAGGGTGAAGGAGGAGTGGGGCCGGGGTCTAATACCAGGATGTCGGAGGAGTGGGCGCGGGGTCTGTTTCCAGTCTGACGGAGGAGTGGGGGCGCGGTCTGTTTCCCGGGTGACGGCGGAGTGGAGGTGGGGTCTGTTTCCCATGTGACGGAGGAGTGGGGGCGGGGTCTGTTTCCAGGGTGAACAAGGAGTGGGGACGGAATCTGTTTCCAGGGTGAAGGAATGGAGCAGGGTCTCTTGCGAGGGTGACGGGGTCTGGGGGCATGGTCTGTTTCCAGATTGAAGGAGGAGTCTGTGCGGGGTCTGTCTCCAAGGTGAAAGGGATTTGGGACGGGGTCTGCTTCCAGAGTGACGGGAATTGGAGGCGGTGTCTGTTTCCAGGGTGACGGGGTGTGCAGGGCGGGGTCTGTTTCCAGGCAGACGGGCAGTGGAGGCCGATTCTGATTGTTTCTGAATCTTTTATATTCTATTAATCCCTTTATGATAAAAAAATCCTTCTATTTATTGACATCCTTTATAATCATTTAAAACATTTACTGAACTTTATAACCTTTATAAACTGATTATAATTCTTCCCAACACTTTGTGAATATTTATATTTCTTTATGATTGTCTATGATGTATTATACTTTATGAGTCTTTATTCAAATTTATAACCAGTCATGTTCATTGCCGTGGGAAGAAAACATTGAAAATGATCGCTGTGGATTGCTGTCATTTCAAACAGACCACAGTGCATATCATTTAAAATGGCCGCAGCACATGTCGCTCAAAATGGAAACATTGCAAGAGACATCAAACAGACCACAGTGCATATGATTTAAAATGGCCACAGCACATATTGCTTAAAATGGCCGTAGTGCAGGTGACATCAAAAAGCCCACAGTGCATATCATTTAAAATAGCTCAGCACATGTCGCTTAAAGTGGCTGCAGTGCAGGTGACATCAAACAAACACAAGGAATTTCATTTAAAATTGCCGCAGCAAAAGTCACTTAAAATGGCCGCACTGCAGGTGACATCAAACTGCCACACACAAGGTATAGTTCGAAGGCGCCCTTTGTTAATAACAGATGGACTGATACAGAGTCCCACTCACACACCAGGAAAGAATCAATTCAATCCAGGCCTATATTAATACCAGCTGGACTGGTACCGAGCCCCACTCAGATCCCGAGAAAGTGCCAATTCAATACAGCCTACAAAAATACCAGCAGGACTGGTACTGAGCCCCACTCACCCAGCAGGAAAGAGCCAATTCAATCCAGGCCTCTATTAATACCAGCTGGATAGGTACCAAGCCCCACTCACACACCAGGAAAGAGCCAATTCAATCCAGGCGTCTATTAATACCAGCTGGATTGTCACTGTGTCCCACTCACACACCAGGAAAGAGCCAATTCAATCCAGACCTATATTAATACCAGCAAGTCTGGTACTGAGCCCCAATCACACTCCAGCAAAGAACAGCTGGAGTGGTACTGAGTCCCAATCACAAAGCAGGAAAGAGCCAATTCATTCCAGGCCTATATTAATAATAGCTGGCGTGGTACTGAACGCCATCCATACACCAGAAAAGAGCCAATTTAATCCAAGCCACTATTCATCTAGCTGGAGTGGTACTGAACCCCACTCACTCCAGGGTAGAGCCAATTCTATCCAGACCTCTATGAATCCCAAATGGAATGGTAGTGAATCCCACTCTCACAGCAGGAAATAATCAATTTGATCCAGGCATCTGTTAATACCAGCTGGACTGTTACTGAGTCCGACTGAAAGACTAGAAATGAGCCAATTCAATCCAGGCCCATCTTAATACAGGCGAGAGTTGTGCAGAGTCCCACACAGACCCCAGGAAAGAGCCAATTGAATCCATGCCTCTATTAATACCAGCTGGATTGGCACTCTGTCCCACTCACACACCAGGAAAGGGCCAATTCAATACAGGCCTCTATTAATGCCAGCTGGAGTGGCACTGAAACCACACACACACACCAGGAAAGAGCTAATTCAATCCAGGCCTCTAGTAACTGCAGCTGAGTGGCACTGAGACTCACTCACACACCAGGAAAGAGCTAATTCAATCCAGGCTTCTGTTAATACCAGCTGGATTGGCACGGAGTCCCACTCACACACCAGGTAAGAGCCAATCAATCCAGGCCTCGATAATGCCAGCTGGAGTGGCACTGTGTCCTTATCACACACCAGTGAAGACAGAAAGCTATCCAGGCCTCTATTAATACCAGCTGGAGTGGCACTGAGTCCCACTCAAACACCAGGGAAGAGCCAATTCATTCCAGGCGCCTCTTAATACCAGCTAGAGTCGTACTGAGTCCCACACACACACCAGGAAAACGCCAATTCTATCCAGGCCTCTATTAATACCAGCTGGAGTGGCACTGAGTCCCACTCACACACCAGGAAAGAGCCACTCAATCCAGGCCTCTATTAATACCAGCTGGAGTTGTATTGAACACCACTCTCACACCAGGAAATAACCAATTAAATCCAGGCCTCTGTTCATACTAGCTGGACAGCTACTGAGTCCCAGTCACACACCAGGAAAGAGCCAATTCAATACAGGCCTCCAGTAATACCAGCTGGAGTGGCACTGAGTCCCTCTCATACACCAGAAAAGAGCCAATTCAATACAGGCCCCTCTTAATACCAGCTGGAGTGGCACTGAGTCCCACTCATACACCAGGAAAGAGCCAATTCAATACAGGCCCCTCTTACTACCAGCTGGAGTGACACTGAGTCCCTCTCCACCTTCATTCCACCTCGCCCTCCACATTCCCCTCCTCATCCCGCACTCCCCTCACATACTCCTCCCCCCATCCTCCCACTCTCCCACTCCCCTCACTACTTTCCTTCCCCATCACGCCTCTCCCCTCTGCATCCTTCACCCCTATTCCCTGCCCACGCCCCTCATCACACCTCTACCCCACTGTCCTCAACCCCTTCCCTTCCTCGCATTCTCTTCCCCATTCCCCTCCCCCTCTCCTCCTTCACTGTCCTACCCCATTCCCCTCCTCCACTCCACTCCCTCCCTTCCTCCTCCCCACTACCCTCCCCATACCCCGTCTCCACCACCTCACCCTGTCCCCTCCACACACACCCCACCGCCACTCCCCTCACTCCCGTCCCCCACCCCCACACCCCTCTCCACTCGTCTAACACCCCACCCCTCCCCACTCCATCCCTCTACTCCCTACTTCCTTCCCCCTCCACCGCACCGCCCTTCGTCTCCCCTCCCCCCTCCCCCACTTCACACCCCTACTCCCCTCCCCCTATCCACCGCCCTGGACATCCACCACTCCCTCCACCTCTCCCCTAGACACTCCCCTCCCCACTCCCCTTCTCCACTTCCCTCCCTCTTGCCCTTTCCCAACTCCGTTCCCTCTGCCCCTGTCCCCTTCCCCCTCCCCAATCCCCTCCCCTTCCCAAATTCTCTTCGGCCTCCCGCCGTCCCATCCCCCACTCCCGTCCCGCACCAACCCTAACCCACTCCTCTCACCCTCCACCCTCAGTCCACCGCACCCCACCCCACTCCCCTCCCAAACACCCCTCCTCTACTCCCCTCCCGCACTCCCCTCCAAAACAGCCCTCCCCGCGCCAATCCCCCACTCCCGTCTCTCATGCCGCTCCTCCAGTTCCCAGTCCCAGGCCCATTCCCTCTCCCCACACTCTCCACCCACACCCGCCTACTGCCTCCCATACACTCCACCACCATGCCCACACTCCCTTCCCCCACTCCCCTGTTCCACTTCCCAGCCCCTCCCCAACTCCCTCCACCAATCCCTCCCCCAGTCTACTTTGGTCTCCCTAATCCCCTCCCCCACTCCCATCCTCCACTACCATCCAAAATCCCTTCCCGCTTCCCCTTACCCGACTCCCCCTAATCCCTTCCCCACTCCCGTCCCGCACTAGTCCTAACCCTCTCCTCTCCCCTCTACATCAGTCCAACTCTCCCTCCCCCACACACCTCCCCCTCCCCCACTCCCCAACCCCTCCACCATTCCCGCCTCTACTCCTCCCCCGTCCCCTCCCCTCCCACACTCCCTCTCTCCCACTCACCCCAACTCCCTTCCCCCATTCTTCCACGCCCCTCCACTTCTACACGCCCATTCCCTTCCCCACGCCCCTCCCCCACACCCCTCCCCCACTGTCTTCACCCTCTCCCCTCCCCATTCCCCTCCCCCACACGCCTGACCCACTCCCCTCCTCCACTCCACTCTCCTCCGCCACTACCCACCCCACACCCATTCTCCACTACCCTCCCCCACTCCTGTCCCATCCCTCCCCCCCACTCTCCTCCCCACTTCCCTCCCCCACTCCCCAGCCCATTCCTCTAACTCCTCTCCCCCACCCCCACTCCAACCCTCCACTCCCCTACCACCCCTCCCCTTCACCACTCTCATCCCGTACTCCTCTCCCCCACACCCTCACCAATCCCCTCCCCAATCCCCTCCCCCTCCAACTCCCCCTCCCCTGCACCACTCCCATACAACCCTCTCCCAGGCCCTCTCCCTCTCCTCTCTCTTCTGCCCGCTCCAGCACACCCCTCCCCTATTCCCCTCCCCACTTCACTCCAACCCCTCCCCCACTCCCATCCCTCCCTATCTCCTCGCCCACTCTCCACCCCCATTCTCTTCCCCCACTCCCCTTTCTCCCGCCCCCTCTCCTACTCCACTGCCCCAATCCGCTCCCTTCCCCACTCCCGACCCCGACTCCCCTCCCAGCCCACCCCTACTACACTCCCCACCGCTACCACACTGCTCATCCTCCCCACTCCCTTGCTCACTCCCCTCCCTAAGCCACCCCCACACAACCATTCTTCCCCTCCCCTCATCACTCCCCCACCCCAACCGCCACTACACAACCCCATCCCAAGACCCTTCCCCCAATCACTTACCCCACTCCCGTCCCCTCCCCCTCTCCCCTTTCCCCTCACCCGCCCCAATCCCCTCCCCTACTGCTCTTCGGCCTCCCATCCCGCACTTACCTTCGTCCTCCCCCACTCCCTTCCCCCACTTGCTCCCCCACTCTCTTCCGTCCCCTCACCCACTCCCCTTCCCCTCCCCAGTGCCCCCACGACCCTCCCTCCCCACACACGCCCGACCCCGTCTCCCCTCCCCAAACGCCTTCCCCTCTGCCCTTTCCCAAACTGCCCTTCCGCACTCCCCTCCCACACACCCCTCCTACACTCTGCGACACCCACGCCCATCTCCCACACCCCTCACACTCCTCTACGCCACTGCCCTCCCCCTCCCTTCCCCCATTCCCTTTCACCACTCCCCTCCCCCACTCCCCTCTTCCACTCCTCTCCCCCACTCCCCTCATCCCCTCGCTACTGCATTCCCCTTCTCCCCTCCCACCCCCAACACCTCCCCTCACGCGTCACCCCCGCTCCCCTCCCCCACACCACTCCCTCACTCCTTCCCAACACCCCTGCCTCAACCCCTCACCCACTCCACTCCCTCAACCCCACCTCTACTCCACTCACCCCCACTCGTTCCCCACACCCCTCCCCAATCCCTTCCCCACTCGCCTCCCCCACACCTCCCCGTCTGTCCTCGCCCCACTCCACTCCCCACCCTCCCTCACTCCCTCTCTCCCACTCCCATACCCCGCCTCCCTACCCCCTCCATAACTTCCCTTTCTTTTCCCGGACTCCCTTCCCCCATTCACACACTCACCTCCCGCACCCTGACTCCCTTTCCCTCCCCCACTCCTATAACCTCCCCACTCCCCAATCACCTGCCCCTCTCTCCTCACCCTGCCACCACATTTCCCCACTCCCCTCCTCTCCCCTCTCCCCTCCCTTTCCCACTCCCCTCCCCCACACCCCTCCCCCACTCCCCTCCCCCACTCCCCTCCCCCTCTCCCGTACCCCGCTCCACACACTCACTCTCATCTCCCACTAACAACTCCACTCTCACCTCCCCTCCCTCCCCCACTCTCCTCTCCCACCTCCTCCTCCACTCTCCTCCCCCACACTCCTCCACTCCCATCCCTTGCACACATCCCTCGCAACTCCTCTCCCCCACTGCCCTCCACTCCCAACTCCCCTCCTTTCACTACTCAACTCTCCACACCCCCCTCCACTCCCCTCTCACTCCCCCTACCCCACTTCACACACTCACTCCCCTTCCCCCACTCCACTTCCCTACTCCCTCCCCCTCTCCCACTCCTCTCTCCCAGTCCCCACTCCCATTACCCACTCCTCTCCCCATTCCCCACTCCTGTCCCGCACTCCCTCCCTGACATCCTTCACCCTCACCCCTACTCCTCCCACACTACATTGCCCCAATCCCACTCACCCTCCCCCAATCCTACTCTGCCTCCCCCACTCCCCACTCCCTTCCCCCATTTTCTCCCTACTCCCCCTCCGCTACCCTCTCCCACTCCCTTCCCCCACTCCTCACTCACCTGTCCCAATCCCCTCCCCTGTCCCCTCCCAGACTCACCTCCCACACTCCCCTTCCCACTTCCAACCGCCGCTCCCCTCCCCACCTCCCTGCTCCATTGCCCTGCCAACCCCACTCCCCTCCCCCACAGCCATCCCTCACTCCCTTCCACACTCCGCTACCCCTCAAGACCCTCCCCCTCTCCCGCCCCCTTCCCCCTCCCCTGTCCCCTTCACCCTCCCCAATCCCACTCCCCTTCACCCTCCTCATCGTCCTCCCCTCACTCACGTTCTCCGCTACCCTGTCCCCTGCAATCCCCTCACACAACATCTTACCGAATCCCCTACCCCTCCATCCTCAGTCCACCTCTCACTCCTGCACAACCCTCCCCCTCCCCCACTCACCTTCCCCACTCATACCCCCTACCCTGGCTTCCCTGACCCCCTCTCCTCCACTCCCCTCCCCCACATCCCTTCCCCCTCCCACACTCCCATTCCCTCCCCCACTCCCATACCCTCGCGCACTCCCCATCACCACTCCCCACCACAACTCCCCACACCCACTCCACTCCCCCACTCTCGTCCAGCAGTCTCTTCCCCTCTCCCCAACCCTCCACCCTCAGTGCACCTCTCTTACCCCACACTGCTCCCCCTCTCCATGCCCCTCCGCCACTCCCCACTACCATACCCTCCCCACACTAACCCCTCCCCTCCCCACTCCCCTCCCCACTCCTTTCCTCACATCCCTCCCCCACTGCCCTCCCGAACACCCCTCCCCTCTCCCCTGCCCCACTCCCCTCCCGAGCTCCCCACTTGCCGCCCCACTCCTGCACGCCGCTCCCGCACTCCGCTCCCCAAATCCCCTCCTCCACTCCCCGGTGCACTACCCTCCCCACCCTCCCTCCCATCTCCCCACTCCCCTCCACCACTCCCCACTCCCCTCCCCAAATCCGCACTCCGCCCCCGCACTCCCCGTACCCACTGCCATCCTCTACTCCCCGTCCGCACTACCCTAACCGCTCACCCTCCCAACTCGCCTCCCACACTCCACTCCCCCACTCCCCGGACCCATCCCTTAACCCTCCCCTCCCCTCCCCCACTAACTTCCCCCTCCCCTCCCCAAGTCCATAACCCCCACTCCCCTCCCCCACTCCCTTGCCCAATCCCCTCACTTCTCCTCTCCTTTCCACACTCCCCTCTCCACTCCACGCTACACTCCCCTCCCCTCTCCTCCACCCCACTTCACACACTCACTCCCCTTCCCCCACTCTACTTCTCTACTGCCTCCCACTCTCCCACTGCTCTCTCCCAGTTCCCTATCCCATTCTCCTCCCCATTCCTCTCCCCCTTTTTCCCTCCACCTTTCCCCCTTAATCTTTCCCTGTCCCCTCCCCTACCCCACTCCCCCACTCCACCTAGCCCTCCCCCACTCCGTTTCCCCTCTCCCATTTTCCTTCCCCCACCCCCCTCCCCTTCCCTCTCCCCTTCTCCACTCCCCTAACTCCGCACCCACTCCCCACTCCATTCCCCCACTCCGCTCCCACTCGAAAACCTCCCGTCACTCCTCTCTACTCCATTCCCCCACTCCCCTCCCTCCCCCAACCCCACCCCACCAACCCGTCCTCCAATCCTCTCCCCCACTCCACTCCCCCACTCCCCTACCCACTCGCCTCCCCCACTCCCGTCCCTCACTCCCCTCTCCCACTCACCTGCCCAGACCCCTCACAATTCCCATCCCCTACCCCCTCCCAACTCCCCTCCTTTCCCCACTCCCCTCTCCCCTCTTCCCTCCACTATCCACACCTATCTCCATTCCCCTCCCCTCTCCCCTCCCCTCTCCCCTACTCCACTTCACACACACTCACTCCCCTTCGCGCACTTCACCTCACTACTCCCTCCCTCTCTCCTACTCCTCTCTCCCAGTCCCCTCTCCCATTCCCCTCACCATTTCCCCTCCCCCTTTCTCCCTCTCCCTTTCCCACCCTCCCCTACTCCCCTTCCCCACACACCTCCGCTTCTCCCTCCCCCCACTTCCCTCCCCTCCCCCTCTCCCTCTCTACTCCCGCACCCCCCTGAGCCCTCACCCCCACTCCCCTAACTCCGCACCCTAGTCCGCTAACGTCGCACTCCCTCCCGACTCTATTACTCCGCTCCCCGCTCTCCCCTAACCCCTCCCCTCACTCCACTCCAATCCATTCCCCCACTCCTCTCCCTCCCCGACCCCTCCCCCAACCCGTCCACCCAAACCTCCCCCACACTCCCCTCCGACACACCTCTCACCCACTCCCTCAGCCCACTCCCCTCCCCCACTCCTCTCATGCATTCCCCTCCTCCACTCCACACCCCAACCCATCCCCTTCCCCACACCCCCCCTCCCCTACTCCCCTCCCCACTCCCCTCCACACTCCTCTCCCCCACTCTTCCCTCCCATGCACCTCCCCAACACATCCCCTCCCCACTCCACTTCCCCGCACTCCTCCCACTAACTCTCACATCCCCCATTCCCCTCCCACCACCACTCCCGTCCCCAACTCGCGTCCCCCTCTCCTCTCCCCACAACCCCTCCCGTCTCCCATCCCCTTCACCACTCCCCTTCTCCTCTCCAATCCCCTGCCTCACCAGCACACTCCTTCCCCTCCCTCAACCACTCCCCCATCCCACCCGCCTCCCCTACTCACTCTACCGTCCCCACTCCCCTGCCCCACTGCCTTTTCCCACACCCCTCCCCCACCCGCTCCCCCAAACCGTCCTCCATTCCTCTCCTCCACTCCCATGCCCCTCTGCCCTCTCCAACGTCCCTCCCCAACTGCTACCACACTCCCCTCCCCCACTCGTCTCCCCCTCCTCTCTCCCATCCCCTCTTCAACCACTCCCCTCCCCTTAACCCTCCCCCACTTCTCTCTCCCACTCCTCTCCCGCACTCCCCTCCCCCTCTCCCCTCACTCACACACCTCCCCCAAACCCTCCCCCTCACCATCCCCTACTCCTCCCCCAATCTCCTCCTCCACGCCTCTCCCCCACTCCCTGCTACCAGTCCCTCCCCCTCTACACTCCCCCACTCTCCATTCCCTCCCCTCTCCCCTCCCCTCTCCCCTACCCCACTTAACACACAGTCACTCCCCTTCCCCCACTCCCCTTCCCTACTCCCTCCCTCTCTCCTACTCCTCACTCCCAGTCCCCTCTCCCATTCCCCTCACCATTTCCCCTTCCCCTTTCTCCCTCTCCCTTTCCCCACACTTCCCTACTCCCCTTCCCC
Organism: Heterodontus francisci; assembly: GCF_036365525.1. Classification (NCBI taxonomy): domain Eukaryota; kingdom Metazoa; phylum Chordata; class Chondrichthyes; order Heterodontiformes; family Heterodontidae; genus Heterodontus; species Heterodontus francisci. The sequence goes on from NW_027142010.1 coordinate 450,574, forward strand.
ACGCACCTCCACTTCTCCCTCTCCCCCACTCCCCTCCCCTTCCCCTCCCGCTCCCCTCCCGCACTCCCCTAACTCCATACCCCAACTCCCCTAACTCCGCACCCCAGTCCCCTAACGTCGCACTCCCTCCCGACGCCATTACTTCGCTCCCCGCACTCCCCTAACCCCTCCCCTCACTCCACTCCAATCCATTCCCCCACTCCTCTCCCTCCCTGATCTCTCCCCCGAACCCGTCCACCCACTCCTCCCCCACACTCCCCTCCTCCACACCTCTCCCCCAGTCCATCCGCCCTCCCACCACCCCTCTGCCGCACTCCCCTCCTCCACTCCCTCCCCAACCCATCCCCTTCCCCCCACCCCCACTCCCCTCCCAACTCCCCTCCACACACCTCTCCCCACTCTCCCCTCCCACTCACCTCCCCAACACCTCAACCTCCCCCACTCCCCTCCCCTGCAACCCTCCGTCAAACTCTCCCATCCCCCACTCCCCTCCCATCACCACTCCCGTCCCCAACTCGCGTTCCCCACTCGCCTCCCCACACCCCTCCTGTCTCCCCTCCGCTTCCCCACTCCCCTTCTCCTCCCCAATCCACTGCCTCACCAGCGCTCTCCTTCCCCTCCCACAACCCCCTCCCCCACCCCATTCGCTTTCCCTACCCCCTCGCCCGACCCCCACTCCCGGCCCCAATGCCCTTTCCCACACCCCTCCCCCACCCGCTCCCCAACCCGTCCTCCATTCCTCTCCTCCACTCCCATGCCCCTCTGTACTCTCCAACTCCCCTCCCATACTCCTACCTCACTTCCCTCCCCATTCGTCTCCCTCCTCTCTCCCACTCCGTTCCCCAACCCCTACCCTCCCCTTAACCCTCCCCCACTTCTCTCTCCCATTCCTCTCCCGCACTCACCTCCTCCACTCCCCTCCCGCTTTCACCTCCCCCAAACCGTCCCCCTCCCCATCCCCTACTCCTCCACCACTCCCCTCCACGCGTCTCCCCCACTCCCTCCTACCACTCCCCTCCTACCACTCCCCTCCCCAAACAACCCAACCTCCCACTCCCCTCCCCCCACTCTCCTCCCAACACCACCCTCCCCCACTCCCCTCCCCAGTCTCCTCTCCCAAACACCCCTCTACCACTCTCCTACCCTCCCCAATCCCCTCCCCAACTCACCTCCCCACCCCCTCCACCTCCCCCATCCCCCTCCCCACTCCCTTCCACACACACCTCTCCCCCACCCCCACTCCTGCTCCCCTCCACAACCCATCCCCTCTCCCACTCCCCTGCGCACTCTCCTCCCCACTCCACTCCAGACTCCCCTCCAGATTCTGGTCCAGAAACCCCCTCCAGAAATTCCCTCCCCACTCCCCACCACATTCCCCTCCCCACTCCCCACCAGACACCCCTCCCCATTCCCCTTCCTGGTCCTCTCCCCCACTCCATTCCCTCTCCCCTCCCTTACTCCGTTCCCAGTCCCCTCCTCACCCCCTCCCCAACTCGCCTCCCCTCCCCACTCCCCTCCCCTCCTCACTCCCCTACCCGCTCACCACTCCCCTCCCCTACCCTGCCCAACTCCCCTTCCCCTACCCTCCACTACACCCCTACCCAGACCCCTTCCCTCTTCCCTCTCCCTTTTGTCCCTCACTTCCCTGCCGACTCGCCTCCCCGCCCCATTCACCACCCCCACTCCCCCACACACCTTGCCCCTCACCCCTCCCCCAAAACTCTCTCCCATTCCCCTTGCCCACTTCCCTCCCCCAATCCCCTCACCCCACTTCCCTCACCCACTACCCTCACCCACTACCCCCCACTTCCCTGCCCCACCCCCTCCCCCTCTACCCTCTCCCACTTCCCTCCCCCTCTCCCCTCCCCCTCTTCCCTCCCTAATCCCCGAACTACTCCCTCACAACTCACTCTCCACTCTCCCACTCCTGTCCCCACTAACTCCCCGGAACTGCCCCTCTCCCATTACCTTCTCCCTTTCCTCTCCCAATCGTCTACCCTACCCCACTCCCCCATGGCCACTTTCCCCTCCCCACTTCGCTCCCCCACTCCCCTCCCCTCTTCCCTCCCCAAACTCCCTCTCCCCCAGTCCCCTCTCCCCACCCCCCTCACCCACTCCCCTTCCACACTCCCCTCCCCGCACTCTTCTCGCCCACTCCCCTCTCCCGCAGTGCATTCCACGCACCCACCACTCTCTGTGCAAAGAACCTACCTCTGACATCTCCCCGAAACCTTCCTCCAATCATCTTAAAATTATGCCCCCTGGTGATAGCCCATTCCACCCTGGCAAAAAGTCTCTGGATACCCACCCTATCTATGCCTCTCATCATCTTGTACCCCTCTATCAAGTCACCTCTCATCCTTCTTCGCTCCAATGAGAAAAGCCCTTGCTCCCTCAACCTTTCAGCATAAGACATGCCCTCCAGTCCAGGCAGCATCCAGGTAAATCTCCTCTGCAGCCTCTCTAAGGCTTCCACATCCTTCCTGTAATGAGGCGACCAGAACTGAACACAATATTCCAAGTGTGGTCTAACCAGGGCTTTATAGAGCTGCAGCATAACCTCGCGGCTCTTAAACTCAATCCCCCTGTTAATGAAAGCCAACACTCCATACGCCTTCTTAACAACCCTATCAACTTGGGTGGCAACCTTGAGGCATCTAAGGACGTGGACCCAAAGATCCCTCTGTTCCTCTACACTGTCAAGAATCCTGTCTTTAAGCCTGTATTCCGCATTCAAATTCGACCTTCCAAAATGAATCACTTCACACTTTTCCAGTTTGAAATTCATCTGCAACTTCTCAGACCAGCTCTGCATCCTGTCAATGTCCCGTTGCAGCCTACAACAGCCTTCCCACTATTCACAACTCCAGCAACCTTTGTGTCATCGGCAAACTTACCAACCCAGCCTTCCACTTCCTCATCCAAGTCATTTATAAAAATCACAAAGGGAAGAAGTCCCACAACAGATCCCTGCGGAACACCACTGGTCACCGAGCTCCAGGCTGAATGCTTTCCATCTTCTACCACCCTCTGTCTTCTATGGGCCATCCAATTCTGTATCCAGACAGCCAAATTTCCCTGTATCCCATGCCTCCTTACTTTCTCAATGTGCCTACCATGGGGAACCTAATCAAACGCCTTGCTAATATCCACATACACCACATCCACTGCTCTTCCTTCATCAACGTGTTTTGTCACAACCTCAAAGAATTCAATAAGGCTTGTGAGGCATGACCTGTCCCTCACAAAGCTTTGCTGACTATTTCTAATCAAACTATGCTTTTCCATATAATCATAAATCCTGTCTCTCAGAATCCTCTCCAATAATTGGCCCACTACCGACGTAAGACTGACTCGTCTATAATTCCCAGGGTTATCCCTATTCCCTTTCTTGAACAAGGGAATAACATGTGCCACCCTCCAATCATCTGGTATTACTCCAGTGGAAAGTGAGGATGCAAATATCATCGCCAAAGGTGCGGAAATCTCTTCCTTCGCTTCCCATAATAAACTTGGGTATATCCCTTCTGGCACCGGGGACTGATCTGTCCTCATATCATTCAAAATTTGCAGCACATCCTCCTTCTTAACATCAATCTGATCGAGCATATCAGCCTGTTTCACGCAGTCCTCACAAACAACAAGGTCCCTCTCACCAGTGAATACTGTGGCAAAGTACTCATTTAGGACCTCCCCTACCTCCTCCAACTCCAGACACAAGTTCCCTCCACTATCCCTGATCGGCCCTACACTCACTCTGGCCATCCTCTTGTTCCTCACATAAGTGTAGAACGCCTTGGGATTTTCCTTAATGCTAACCGCCAAGAATTTATCCTGTCCCCTTCCAGCTCTCCGAAGTCCATTCTTCAGTTCCTTCCTGGATACCTTGTAACCCTCTGGAGCCCTGTCTGATCCTTGCTTCGTCAACCTTAAGTTATCTTCCTTCTTCCTCTTTACTAGCTGTTCCACATCTGTTGTCATCCAAGGTTCCTTCACCCTACCATACCTTCCTTGCCTCATCGGGACAAACCTATCCAGCAGTCGCAGCAAGTTTTCCCTCAACTACCTCCACATTTCTGTCGTGCATTTCCCTGAGAAGATCTGTTCCCAATTTAAGCTCCCCACTTCCTGCCTAATAGCATTGTAATTCCCCCTCCCCAATTAAATATTTTCCCATCCCGTCTGCTCCTCTACCTCTCCATGACTATAGTAAAGGTCAGGGAGTTGTGATCACTTTCACCGAAATGCTCTCCCACCGAGAGATCTGCCACCTGGCCTGGTTCGTTGTCAAGCACCAAATCCAACATAGCCTCCCCTCCAGTCAGCCGATCTACATATTGAGTCAGGAAACCTTCCTGGTCACACCTGACAAAATCTGCTCCATCCAAACTATTTGCACTAAGGAGGTTCCAATCAATATTAGGGACGTTGAAGTCACCCATGTCAACAACCCTGTTACTTCTGCATCTTTCCAAAATCTGCCTCCCAATCTGTTCCTCCGTGTCTCTGTTGCTATTGGGGAGTCTATAGAAAACACCCAATAAAGTGACAGCTCATTTCCTGTTTAAGAATTCCACCAATTCTGACTCAGTAGACAAACCTTCCTCGACGACCTCCCTTTCTGCCGCTGTGATATTATCCCTGATTAGCAATGCCACTCACCAACCTCTTTTACATCCCTCCCTATTCCTTTAAAACATCTCAACCCCGGAACATCCAACATCCATTCCTGCCCCTGTGATATCCACGTCTCCGTAATGGCCACAACATCATAGCTCCAAGTACTGATCCATGCTCTAAGTTCATCACCCTTATTCCTGACACTTCTTGCGTTAAAATAGACACACTTCAACCTATCATATTGGTTGCAACTTTGCCCTCTCAACTGTCTAACCTTCCTTACTGACTCTCTGCACACTGTATCTGTCTGTTCTGCAGCTACCCCATCCATTGATCCGTAGCTCCGGTTCCCATCCCCCTGCTAACCTAGTTTAAACCCTCCCGAAGAGGTCGAGCAAATTTCCCGCCCAGGATATTTGTGCCCCTCCGGTTCAGATGCAACCCATCCTTCTTGTACAGGTCCCACCTTCCCCAGAGGAAATTGGCTCCTTCCTTATTTTTGGAGGGACTCAGTATAACTCCAGCTGCTATCAGTAGACGGTTGGATTGAATTGTCTCTTTCCTGCTATGTGAATGGGACTCAGTACCACTCCAGCTGTTATAAATAGAGGCCTGGATTGAATTGGCACTTTCCTGGTGTGTGAGTGTGGTCAATGACACTCCAGTTGGAATTGGTGAGAGTCTGGATTGAATTGGCTCTTTCCTGGTGTGTGAGTGGGGTTCAGTGCCACACCAGCTGGTATTAAAAGAGCCCTGGATTGAATTGTCTCTTTTCTGGTGCTCAGTGAAACTCCAGCTGGTATTGATATGAGCCTGGATTGATCTGGTTCTATGCTGGTGTTTGACGGGGTACACTACCAATCCTGCCGGTATTAACAGAGGCCCGGATTGAGTTGGTTCTTTCCTATTGTGAGAATGGAGTTCATTAACACTCCAGCTGGTATTATTAGAGGCCTGCATTGAATTGGCTCTTTCCTGGAGTGTGGGTGGGGTTCAGTACCACGCCAGCTCGTATTGATACAGGGCTGTATTGAATTGGCTCTTTCCCGGTGTGTGTGGGACTCAGTTCCAATCCAGCTGGTATTGATACAGGCCTGTTTAGAATTGGCTCTTTCCTGGTGTGTGAGTGGAACTCAGTACCTCTTCCGCTGTTATTAATAGGGTCCTGAATTGGAATGTTCCCGTTTTTTTCAGTAGGAATCAGTACCACTACAGCTAGTATTCGTCGAGGACTCGATTGAATTGTCACTTTGCTGCTGCGTGAGTGGGGTTCAGTGCCACTCCAGCTGATACTAATGGAGGCATGGATTAAATTGAGTCTTTGCTGGGGTGTGAGTGGGAGAGAGTGCCACTCTAGCTGGTATTAATAGAGGCCTGCATTGATTTGTCTCCTTCCAGTTGTGTGAGTAGTGCTCTGTCCCACTCCAACTGGTATTAATCGGGGGCTGGATAGAGTTGGCTGTGCACTGGAGTTTGAATGGTGCTCAGTAGCAATCTAGCTGTTATTCAGAGAGGCCTGTATTGACTTTGCTCTTTCCTGGTGAGTGAGTGGTGCACAGTCCCACTCCAGCTGTTATTAATAGAGGCCTGGATTGAATAATTTCTTTCCTGGTGTGTAACTGGGGCTCAATACCTCTCCGGCCGGTATTAAAAGTGTCATGGATTGAAATGTCTCTTTCCTGGTGTTTGAGTGTTTTTCAGTAACACACCAGCTGGTATTAATAGAGACCTCCATTGAATTGGCTCCTTCATTGTGTTTGAGTGGGGTTCAGTAACACTCCAGCTGGTATTAGTAGGGGGCTGGATTGAATTGTCTCTTTCCTGGTGTGTGAGTGGAACTCAGTACCTCTCCAGCTGGTATTAATAGGGTCCTGGATTGAATTAGATATTTCCTGCTGTTTGAGTGGGGTTCAGTAACTCTCTAGCTGGTATTAACAGACTCATAAATGGAATTGGATTTTTCCTGCTTTTTTAATGGGACTCAGTACCAATCCAGCTGGTATTCGTCGAGGGCTCGATTGAATTGTCACATTCGTGCTGCGTGAGTGGGCTTCAGTACCACTCCAACTGGTATTAATGGAGGCATGGATTAAATAGGCCCTTTGCTGGAGTGCGAGTGGGAGAGAGTGCGACTTCAGCAGGTATTAATAGAGGCCTGCATTGATTTGTCTCTTTCCTGGTGTGTGGGTGGTGCTCTGTACCACTACAAATGGTATCAATAGGGGGCTGGATAGAGTTGGCTCTTTCCTGGTGTGTGAGTGGAAGTCAACACCTATCCAGCTGGTATTAATAGACCCCTGGATTGATTTGGATAATTTCAGGTGTTTGAAGGAGTTTCAGTAATACTCCAGCTGATATTAATTGAGTCCTGGGATTGAGGTGGCTCCATCCTTGTGTTTGACTGGGACTCAGAACCACTCCAGCTGGTAGTAATGGAGGCCTGGTTTGAATTAGCTCTTTCCTGGTGTGTGACGGGATTAACAGAGGCCTGGATTGAGTTGGCTCTTTGCTGGTGTGAGTGGAGAACAGTACCACTCCAACTGGCATCAACAGAGGACTGGAATGAATTGGCTCTTTGCTGGTGAATGAGCGGGGTTCAGTTGCACTCAAGCTAGAATTGATACAGGCCTGCATTGAATTGCCTCTTTCCTGGTGTGTGAGTGGAACTCAGTCCCTCTCCAGCTGGTATTAATAGACCCCTGGATTGAATTGAAAATTTTCTGGTGTTTGAGGGAGTTTCAGTAACACTCCAGCTGATATTAATAGCGTCCTGGATTGAACTGTCTCTTTCCTGGTGTGTGATCGGGCCTCAGTACCACTTCAGCTCGCATTAATAGAGGCCTGGACAGAATTGTCTTCTTCCTGCTTTTTTAGTGGGACTCAGTACCACTGCAGTTGCTATTAGTAGAGGGCTGGATTGAATTGTCTCTTTCGTGCTGTATGAAGGGGACTCAGTACGACTGCAGCTGGTATTAATAGAGGCCTGGATTGAATTGGCTCTTTCCTGGTGTGTGTGTCAATGTCACTCCAGCTGGTGTTAATGTGGGTCTGGATTAAATTGGATCTTTCCTGGTGTGTGACGGGGTTCACTATCATTCCAGCCAGAATTAACAGAGGCCTGGATTGAGTTGGCTCTTTGCTGGTGTGATTGGGACTCAGTTACAATCCAGCTGGTATTGAAACAGGCCTGCATTGAATTGGCTGCTTCCTGGTGTGTGGGTGGAACTCAGTACCACTCCAGCTGGTGTTAATAGAGTCCTGGAGAGAATTGTCTCTATCGTGGTGTTTGAGTGGGGTTCAGTAACACTCAAGCTGGTATTAATAGAGGCCTGGATTGGATTGGCTCTTTCCTGGTACGTGAGTGGGGTCAGTGATACTCCAGCTGGTATTAATGTGAGCCTGCATTGAATTGGCTCCTTCCTGGTGTGTGATCCGGGTTCAGTACCTCTCCAGCTGGTATTAATAAAGTCCGGGATTAAAATGTCCCTTTTCTGGTCTTTAAGTTGGACTCAGTACCGCTTCGGCTGGTATTAATTAGGCCTGCATTGATTTGGCTCTTTCCTGCCGTGTGAGTGGGACACTGTACCACTCCAGCTGGTATGAATAGAGTCCTGTATAGAATTGGCTCTTTCGTGGTGTTTGAGTGGGGTTCAGTACCACTCCAGCTGCTATTCATAGAGGCTGGGATTGAATTATCTCTTTCCTGGCGAGTGAGTGGTGCTCAGTACCTCTCCAGCTGCTATTAATAGAGGCCGGGATTGAATTGTCTGTTTCCTGGTGTGCGACGTGGTACACTACCAATCCAGCCGGTATTGACAGAGGCCTGGATTGAATTGGCTCTTTCCTGGTGTGTGAGTGGAACTCAGTACTACTCCAGCTGGAGTCCTGGATAGAATTGGCTCATTCTTGGTGTGTGAGTGGGGTCAGTGATACTCAAGCTTGTATTAATATGGGCCTGAATTGAATTGGCTATTTCTTGGGGTGTGAAGGGGTTCAGTACCACTCAGCTGGTACATAATAAAGGCTGGGATTGAATTGTCCCTTTCTTGGTGTTTGAGTGGGACTCAGCTCCGCTACAGCTCGTATTAATAGAAACCTGCATTGATTTGGCTTTATCCTGGTGTGTTCGTGGTGCTCAGTACCACTCCAGCTGCTCTCAATCGAGGCCAGAATTGAATTGGCTCGTTCCTGCTCTGTGAGTAGGGTTTGGCACCACTCCAGCTGGTAGTGAAAGAAGCCTGGATTGACTCAGCTCTTCCGTGGTGTGTGAGTGGAGCTCAGTACCACGTCAGTTGTTATTAATAGAGGCCGGGATTGAATTGGCTATTTCTGGTGTGTGAGGTGTTTCACTCCCAATCCAGCCGGTATGAACAGAGGCCTGGATTGCATTGGCTCTTTCCTGGTGTGTGGGTAGGGTTCAGCACCACTCCAGCTGATAGTAATAGAAGGCTGGATTGATTTGGCTCTTCCCCGGTGTGTGAGTAGATTAGATTAGATTAGAGATACAGCACTGAAACAGGCCCTTCGGCCCACCGAGTCTGTGCCGGACATCAACCACCCATTTATACTAATCCTACACTAATCCCATATTCCTACCAAACATCCCCACCTGTCCCTATATTTCCCTACCACCTACCTATACTAGTGACAATTTATAATGGCCAATTTACCTATCAACCTGCAAGTCTTTTGGCTTGTGGGAGGAAACCGGAGCACCCGGAGAAAACCCACGCAGACACAGGGAGTACATGCAAACTCCACACAGGCAGTACCCAGAATCGAACCCGGGCCCCTGGAGCTGTGAGGCTGCGGTGCTAACCACTGTGCCACTGTGCCACCCTGGGGTCCGTGATACTCCAGCTTGTATTAATGTGGGCCTGGATTGAATTGGTTCTTTCCTGGTGTGCGTCTGACATTTTGTCCCACTCCAGCTTGCAGTAACAGAGGCCTGGATTGAATTGGCTCTTTCCTGGTGTGTGACATGGTTCACTACCAATCCAGCCGGTATTAACAGATGCCTGGATTGGGTTGGCTCTTTTCTGGTGTGAGTGGGGTCAGTGATACTCCAGCTGGTATTAATGTGGGCCTGGATTGAATTGGCTCTTTCCTGGTGTGTGAGTTGGGTCAGTGATACTCCAGCTGGTATTAATGTGGGCCTGGATTGAATTGGCTCTTTCCTGGTGTGTGATCCGGGTTCAGTACATCTCCAGCTGGTAATAATGTGGGCCTGGATTGAATTGGCTCTTTCCTGGTGTGTGAGTGGGGTCAGTGATACTCCAGCTGGTATTAATGTGAGCCTGGATTGAATTGGCTCTTTTCAGGTGCGTGAGGGGGTTCAGTACTACTCCAGCTGGTTTTGATAAAGGCTGGGCTTGAATTGTCTCTTTCCTGGTGTTTGAGTGAGCTCAGTACCGCTCCAGCTGGTATTAATAGAGGCCGTGACTGCATTTGCGCTTCCCTGGTTTGTGAGCCGGGTTCAGTACCACTCCAGCTGGTATTTGTAGATGTTTTGATTGAATCGACTCTTCACTGGTGTATGAGTGGGACTCAGTACCTCTGCATCTTGCATTAATAGAGGCCTGCATTGATTTGGCTCTTTCCTGGTGTGTTTGAGGTGCTCAGCACCACTCCAGCTGCTATTAATAGAGGCCTGGATTGAATTGGTTCTTTCCTGTTCTGTCATTGGGAATCAATGCCTCTCCACCTGGTATTAGTAGATGCCTGGAATGAATTGGCTCTTTTCTGGTTTGTGAGTCGGTCTCAGTACCACTCCAGCTGGAATTAATTGAGGCTTGGATTGCATTGGCTCTTTCGAGCGTGTGAGTTGGGTTCAGTTCCAATCCAGCTGCTGCTAATCGCGCCCTGGAGTGAACTGGTTATTTCCTTGTGTGCAAGTGGGACTAAATGCCTCTCCAGCTGGTATTAATAGAGGCCTGGATTGAGTTGGCTCTTTCATGGAGTCTGAGTGCGACTCAGTCCCAGTCCAGCTGGTATTAGTGGAGAACTGGATTGAATTGGCTCTTTTCTGGTCTGTGATTGGGAATTAATTCAACTCCAGCTGGTATTAATAGAGACTTGGATACAATTGGCTCTTTCCTGGGGTGTGAGTAGGAATTAATACAACTCCAGCTGGCATTAATATATGCCTGGATTCAAATGGCTCTTTCCTGAGGTGTGAGTGGTACTCAGTTCCACTCGAGCTGGTATTAATAGAGACCTGGATTTAATTTGCTCTTTCCTGGTGTGTGCGAGGGTTTCAGTCGCACTCCAAATGTTATTAATAGAGGCCCAATCCAGCTGGTATTAATTGATGCTGGGATTGAATTGGCTCATTCCTGTTGTGTGAGTTGCGTTCAGTACCACTCCAGCTGCGATTAATAGCGCCCTGGATTGAACTAGCTCTTTACTGGTGTGTGAGTGGGACTCACTACCACTCCAACTGGTATTTATAGAGACCTGGATTGAAGCGGCTCTTTACTGGTATGCGACTAGGAGCCAGTACCACTCCAGCTGGTATTAATAGAGGCCCGGATTGAATCGGCTCTTTCCTGGTTTGATAGTGGGAGTTAATTCCACTCCAGCTGGAATTATTAGATGCCTGGATTCAATTGGCTCTTTTCTGGCGTGTAAGTGTGACTCAGTACCACACCAGCTGGTATTATTAGAGGCCAGGATTGATTTGGCTCCTTCCTGGTGTGTGAGTGAGAATCAGTCCCAATCCAAACGATATTGATAGAGGCCTGGATCGAATTGGCTCTTTCTGGTGTGTGAGTGGGGTTCAGTACCACTCCAGCTGGTATTAATTGATGCTGGGATTGAATTGGCTCATTCCTGTTGTGTGAGTTACGTTCAGTACCACTCCACCTGCGATTAATAGCGCCCTGGATTGAACCGGCACTTTACTGGTGTGTGAGTCGGACTCACTACCACTCCAACTGGTATTTATAGAGGCCTGGATTGAAGTGGCTCTTTCCTTGTGTGTGACTGGGAGTCAGTACTACTCCAGCTGGTATTAATAGAGCCCTGGATTGATTTGGTGCTTTCCTGGTGTGTGAGTGGGAATCAGTACTAAACCAAACATTATGAATCGATGCCTGATCGAATTGGCTCTTTTCTGGTGTGTAAGTGGGACTCAGTACCACTCCAGCTGGTATTATTAGAGGCCTGGATTGAAGTGACTCTGTCCTGGTGTGTGATTGGGAATTAATTCAACTCCAACTGATATTAATAGAGGCTTGGATACAATTGGCTCTTTCCTGGGGTGTGAGTGGGAATTAAGACAACTCCAGCTGGCATTAATAGAGGCCTGGATTCAAATGGCTCTTTCCTGAGGTGTGAGTGGTGCTCAGTTCCACTCGAGCTAGTATTAATAGAGACCTGGATTTAATTTGTTCTTTCTTGGTGTGTGATGGGGCTCAGTACCAATCCAGCTGGTATTAATTGAGGTCTGGATTGAATGGGCTCCTTCCTGGTGTGTGAGTGGGGCTCTGTAGCACTCCAAATGTTATTAATAGAGACCTGGATTTAATTTGCTCTTTCCTGGTGCGCGAGTGGGAGTTAATTCCACTCCAGCTGGTATTAATAGAGGCCTCGATTGAATCGGCTCTTTCCTGGTTTGTTAGTGGGAGTTAATTCCACTCCAGCTTGAATTATTAGATGCCTGGATTCAATTGGCTCATTTCTGGTGTGTAAGTGGGACTCAGTACCACTCCAGCTGATATTAACTGAGGCTTTTAGAATTAGAATTAGAATTAGAATATTACAGCGCAGTACAGGCCCTTCGGCCCTCGATGTTGCGCCGATCATCTGACCTACACTATTCCATTTACATCCATATGTCTATCCAATGACCACTTAAATGCCCTTAAAGTTGGCGAGTCTACTACTGTTGCAGGCAGGGCGTTCCACGCCCCTACTACTCTCTGCGTAAAGAAACTACCTCTGACATCTGTCCTATATCTGTGACCCCTCAACTTAAAGCTATGTCCCCTCGTGTTTGCCATCCTCATCCGAGGAAAAAGACTCTCACTATCCACCCTATCTAACCCTCTGATTATCTTGTATGTCTCTATTAAGTCACCTCTCCTCCTCCTTCTCTCGAATGAAAACAACCCCAAGTCCCTCAGCCTTTCCTCGTAAGACCTTCCTTCCATACCAGGCAACATCCTAGTAAATATCCTCTGCACCCTTTCCAAAGCTTCCACATCCTTCCGAGAATGCGGTGACCAGAACTGCACGCAATACTCAAGGTGCGGCCTCACCAGAGTTTTGTACAGCTGCATTGGAGTCATTGGACTGCATTGGACTGAGTTGGACTCAGTGCCACTTCAGCTGGTATTATTAGAGGCCTGGATAGAAGTGACTCTTTCCTGGTGTGTGAGTGGTACTGAGTGCCACTGCAGCCGGTATTGATGGAGGCCAGGATTGAAGTGACTCTTTCCTGGTGTGTGAGTGGGACTCAGTACCACTCCAGCTGGTATTATTAGATGCCTAGATTGAATTGGCTCTTTCCTGGTTCGTGAATGGGTGTTAATTCCATTCCAACTGGTATTAATAGAGGCCTGGATTGAATTGGCTCTTTCCTGGTGTGTGATTTGGAGTTAATTCCACTCCAACTGGTATTAATAGAGGCCTGGATAGAATTGACTCTTTTCTGTTTTTTGAGTTGGGTTCAGTACCACTCCAGCTGCTGTTAATAGCGCCCTGGACTGAACTGGCTCTTTACTGGTGTGTGAGTGGGACTCACTGCCACTCCAACTGGTATTTATAGAGGCCTGGATTGAAGTGGTTCTTTCCTGGTGTGTGACTGGGAGGCTGTACTACTCCAGCTGGTATTAATAGAGGCCTGGATTGATTTGGTGCTTTCCTGGTGTTTGAGTGGGAATCATTACTAATCCAAACGTTATTAATCGATGCCTGGTTCGAATTGGCTCTTTTCTGGTGTGTAAGTGGGACTCAGTACCACTCCAGCTGGTATATATAGAGGCCTGGATTGAAGTGACTCTTTCCTGGTGTGTGAGTGGGACTCAGTACCACTCCAGCCGGTATTAATGGAGGCCAGGATTGAAGTGACTCTTTCCTGGTGTGTGAGTGGGACTCAGTACCACTCCAGCCGGTATTTATTGAGCCCTGGTTTCAAGTAGCTATTTCCTGGTGTGTGATTTGCGTTCAGTAACACCCAAGCTGATATTAAAAGAGGTCTGGATTGAATTGGCTCTTCCTGGTGTGTGTTTGGGGTACAGTACCACTCCAGCTGGTATTAATAGAGGCCTGGTTTGAATTGGCTCTTTCCTGGTGTGTGAGTGGTGCCCAGTGCCACTCTAGCTGGTATTAATAGAGGCCTGGTTTGAATTGTCTCTTTCCTGTTGTGTGAGTGGGACTCAGTAGATTTCCAAATGTTTTTAATAGAGGCCTGGATTAAATTGGCTCTTTTCTGGTGTTTGACGGGGAGTCAGTATCATTCCAGTTGGTATTAATAGAGGCCTGGATTGAATTGGCTCTTTCTTGTTATGTGAGTGGGAGTCAGTATCACTCCAGCTGTTATTAATAGAGGTCTGAATTGGATTGGATCCTTCCTGGTGTGTGAGTGGGACTCTGTACCACTCCAGCTGGTATTATTAGATGCCGAGATTGACTTGGCTCTTTCCTGGTGTGTGCGTGATACGCAATGCCTCTTCAGCTGGTTCTAAAAGAGGCCTGGAAAGAACTGGCGCTTTCCTGATGTTTGAGTGGGGTTCAGTAGCACTCCAAATGTTATTAATAGAGGCCTGGATTGAATTGGATCTTTTCTGGTTTGTGAGTGGTGCTCAGTACCACTCCAGCTGGTATAAACTGTGGCTTGGATTCAATTGGCTTTTTCTTGGTGTGTGAGTGGGGCTCCGTAGCACTCCAAATGTTATTAATAGAGACCTGGATTGAATTGGCTCTTTTCCGGTGCATGAGTGGAACCCTGTACCACTCCAGCTGCTATTCGTGGTGAACTGGATTGAATTGGCTCTTTTCTGGTTTGTGATTGCGAATTAATTCAACTCCAACTGATATTAATAGAGGCCTGGGTACAATTGGCTCTTTCCTGGGGTGTGTGTGGGACTCAGTACCACTCCAGCTGGAATTAATTGAGGCTTGGATTGCATTGGCTCTGTCTAGTGTGTGAGTTGGGTTCAGTACCACTCCAGCTGCTGCCAACAGCGCCCTGGATTGAATTGGATCCCTCCTGCTGAGTGATTGGGGCTCAGTACCACTCCTGCTGATATTAATAGATGTCTGGATTGAATTGGCTCTTTCCTGGTCTGTGAGTAGGGCTCAGTAGTACTCCAAATGTTATTAAAATAGGCCTGGAATGAAATGGCTCTGTTCTGGTGTGTGAGTGGGGTTCAGTACCACTCCAATTGGTGTTATTATCGGCTTGAAATGAATTGGCTCTTTCCAGGTGTGTGCGTTGAACTCAATCACACTCCAGCTGGTTATAATAGAGACCTGGATTGAATTGGCTCTTTTCTGGTGTGTGAGTGGGACTCAGCATCTCTCCAGCTGGTATTAATCGAGGCCTGGATTGAATTGGCTCTTTCCTGGTGTGTGAGTGGGCTTCAGTACCACTCCAGCTGGTATTAATACAGGCCTGCATTGGATTGGCTCTTTCCTGGGGTATGAGTGGGAGTTAATTCAACCCCAGCTGGTATTAACAGAGGCTTGGATTCAATTGGCTCTTTCCTGGGGTGTGAGTGGGAACTAATTCAACTCCATTTGGTATTAATAAAGGCCTGGATTCAATTGGCTCTTTCCTGGGGTGTGAGTGGGAACTAATTCAACTCCATTTGGTATTAATAAAGGCCTGGATTCAATTGGCTCTTTCTTGGGGTGTGAGTGCGACTCGGTACCACTCAAGTGGGTATTAATAGAGACCTGGATTTAATTTGTTGTTTCCTGGACTGTGAATAAGGCTCAGTACCTGTTCAGTTGATATTAATTGATGCCGAGATTGAATTGGCTCATTCCTGGTGCATGAGTGGGAGTTAATTCCACTCCAACTGGTATTAATAGAGGTGTGGTTTGAATTGACTCATTCCTGTTGTGTGATTGGGAATCAGTACCACTCCAGCTGGTATTAATAAAGGCCTGGATTGAATTGGCAATTTCCTGGTGTGTGAGTGGGACTCAATACCTCTCCAGATGGTATTAATAGAGGTCTGGATTGAATTGGCTCTTTCCTGGTGTGTGCGTGGGCCTCAGTACCACTCCATCTGGTATTAATAAAGGCCTGGATTGAATTGGCAATTTCCTGGTGTGTGAGTGGGACTCAATACCTCTCCAGCTGGTATTAATAGAGGTCTGGATTGAATTGGCTCATTCCTGGTGTGTGAGTGGGCCTCAGTGCCACTCCAGCTGGTATTAATACAGGCCTGGATTTAATTGGCTCTTTCCTGGTTTGTGTGTGTGTGGCTCAGTACCACTTCAGCTGGTATTAATGGCGCCCTGGATTGAATTGGCTCTTTCCTTGTGTATGAGTGGGAGTCAGTAACGCTCCAGCTGATATTAATAGAGGTCTGTATTGAATTGGCTCTTCCCCAGTGTGTGAGTGGGCCTCAGTGACACTCAAACTGGTATTCAAACAGACCTGGCTTGAATTGGCTCTTTCCTTGTGTGTGAGTGGGATTTAATTCAACTTCATCTGGTATTAATAGAGGGCTGGATTGATTTGGCTCCTTCCTGGTGTGTGAGTGGGACTCAGCACCACTCCAGCTGGTATTAATAGAGGCCTTTATTGAATTGGCTCCAACTGGTATTAAAGGAGGCCTGGATTGCATTGGCTCCTTCCTCGTGTGTGACTGGGACTCAAGCCACTCCAGCTGTTATTAAGAGACCTGGGTTGTATTGGCTCTTTCCTGGTGCGTGAGTGGGAATTAATCCAACTCCAGCTGGTATGAATAGAGGCCTGGACAGAATTGGACCTTTTCTGGTTTGTGGGTGGGGCTCAGTTGCACTCCAAATGTTATTAATAGAGGTCTGGATTGAAATGGCTCTTTTCTGGTGTGTGTGTGGGATTCTGTCCCACTCCAGCTTGTCTTAATATAGGCCTGGATTGAATTGGCTCTTTTCTTGCGTGTGAGTGGGGGTTAATTCCACTCCAGCTGGTACTAATAGCGGCCTGCATTCAATTGTCTCTTTCCCGATGTATGAATGGGACTCAATACTTCTCCAGTTGATATTAATAGAGATCTGGATTGAATTGGCTGTTTCCTGGTGTGTGAATGGGAGTCAGTGACGCTCCAGCTGGTATTAATACAGGCCTGTATTGAATTGGCTCTTTCCTGGTTTGTGAGTGGGACTCAGAACCACTCCAGCTGGTATTAATAGTGGCCTGGCTTGAATTGTCTCATTCCTGGTATGTGTGTGGGCCTCAGTACCACTCCAGCTGGTATTAATACAGACCTGGATTTAATTGGCTCTTTCCAGGTTTGTGTGTGTGGCTCAGTACCACTCCAGCTGGTATTAATGGCGCCCTGGATTGAATTGGCTCTTTCCTTGTGTATGAGTGGGAGTCAGTAACGCTCCAGCTGGTATTTATAGAGGTCTGTATTGAATTGGCTCTTCCCTGGTGTGTGAGTGGGCCTCAGTGCCACTCAAGCTTGTATTCATACAGACCTGGATTGAATTGGCTATTCCCTTGTGTGTGAGTGGGATTTATTTCAACTTCATCTGGTATCAGTAGAGGCGTGGAATGAATTGGCTCTTTTCTGGAGTGTGAGTGGGACTCAGTACCACTCCAGCTGGTATTAATAGAGGCCTTTATTGAATTGGCTCCAACTGGTATTAAAGGAGGCCTGGATTGCATTGGCTCCTTCCTCATGTGTGACTGGGAATCAGGGCCACACCAGCTGGTATTAAGAGAGCTGGGTTGAATTGGCTCTTTCCTGGAGTGTGAGTGGGAATTCATTCAACTCCAGCTGGTATTAATAGAGGCCTGGATTGAATTGGCTCTTTCCTGGTATGTGAGTGGACCTCATTCCACTCCAGCTGGTTTTCACAAAGGGCATCGAGAACTGTCCCTTGCAGTGCGACCATTTTAAAAGCGATTCCATGCGGCTGTTTGTTATCACTTGCTCTGCGGCCATTTTATATGACATTCCATGTGGCTGTTTGATGTCACCTGCACTGCGCCCATTTAAACAACATGTGCTGTGGACATTTTAAATGCCATTCCATGCGGCTGTTTGTTGTCACCTGCACTGCGTCAATTTTAAGCGACATGTGCTGCAGACATTTTAAATGCCATTCCATGCGGCTGTTTGTTTTCACCTGCACTGCGCCCATTTAAATGTCATGTGCTGCGGCCATGTTAAATGCCATTCCATATGGCTGTTTGATGTCACCTGCACTGTATCCATTATAAGCGAAATGTGCTGCGGCCATTATAAATGATTTGTGGTTTGTTTGAAATGAGAGTAACCCACGGCGATCTTTTTCATTGTGTTCTCTCCATGGCAGTGAATGTAACAGGTTATAAATGAGAATAAAGATTTATAAGGGATAATAAATCATCGACAATCACAAAGGATTATAAAGATTTACAAAGTGTGAGAAAGAATTATGAACAATTTATAAAGGTTATAAAGGTCAGTAGATGTTAAGAAATGATCACCAAGGATAATCAATAATTATCAGCATTCATTTTTATTAGAAAGGGATGATAAAAGAGTCCGAAAGATTCAGACCGTGCCCCCACTCCACATCACCCAGGATACAGACCACGCCCCCACTCCCCGTCACCATAGAAACAGACCACGCTTCCACTCTCCATCACCCTGGTAACAGACCCCGCCCCCACTCCCGGTCACCCTGGTAACAGACCCCGACCTCAGTCACCCTGCAAGCAGACCCCGTCCCCTCTCCGTCAATAGAGGAACAGACCCCGCCCCCACACTCCATCACCCTGGTAACAGAACCACCCCCACTCCCTGTCACCCTGGAAACAGACCCCGACCCCACTCCCCGTCACCGTGGTAACAGACCGCACCCCACTCTGTCTCCATGATGACAGGCTCCGCACCCCACTCTGTCTCCATGATGACAGGCTCCGGCCCCCACTCTGTCACCCTGGTGACAGGCTCCGGACCCGCTCTGTCACCCTGGTGACAGGCCCCGCCCCTGCTCTGTCACAATGATGAAAGGCCCAGCCCCTGCTCTGTTTTCCATGGTGACACGCCATGCCCCCACTCTGTTTTCTATGGTGACAGGCCCCGCCCCCGGCCTGTCTCCATGGTGAGAGACCCCGCCCCCGCTATGTTATTAATGGTGACAGGCTCCGCTAGAGCTCTGTCTCCAAGATGACAAGCCCCGCCCCTGCTCTGTCACCATGATGACCGGCCCCACCCCCGCTCTGTTTTCCATGGTGACAGCCCCCGCCCTCTCTCTGTATTCTGTGGTGACCGGCCCCGCCCCCGCCCTGTCTTCATGGTGAGAGACCCTGCCCCCGCTATGTCTCCATGCTTACAGGCCCGACCCCCGCTCGGTCCCCATGGTGACAGGCCCCTCCCCAACTCTGTCTCCATGGTGACTGGAGCCGCCCCCCCTCTCAACATTGAATGAATTTAGCAATTGTAGTGAAGGGATATTTCAGCACCTTCTTCAACTGATCTCTGAACTGACCCTGGGTCACGGCATAAATCGCAGTGTTGGTGCAGCAACTCAGGAGCTCCAGCATGAAGCTCAAATTCAGCAGAAGATCAGGGATATAAACAGACTGATACCCCAAATACCACATCCGGCTCCATAGAGAATACACCATTAAGAGTGCCCACAACAGGATGAAATTCCCCGAGATTACTAACAGTAAAATGATGGATTTCCTTCGACTCTCCATCTCGGAGTCTCTGCGACTCTCCCCACTGCTGTGAGCCCGGAGTCTCCTGCGTCCTCTGCTGCTCACTAAAATGTGTCTGACGGTGAGAGCGTTGAGCAGCAGAATCAGCACAAATGGGATCGCCGGGGTTAGAATGTTGTGGAGGAACTCAATTGTTACCCAGACAAAGGATTCCACAACATCCATTGTTATATCACAAAACCAGGGGTCGTTCTGCAGCGAATACCGACCTGTTAACATAAAATACCAGAAGATGTTCTTTAAACAGCTCAGCACAGTCACTGTTCCCACAACCACAGCCGACGTTTTCTCACTGCAATGTTTACTTTTCAGCTTCTGGCAACAAATGGCCACAAAACGATCAAAGGTGAAAGCGACGGTGAACCAGACAGAACAGTCTGTGGCTGCATAAAGCAGGACGGCGTGGATATTACACACGGGGATGGACTCCAGGAACAGAAACTGTTCCAGATAAACAATAGGAATGTGTCTCAATATCAGGTCGAGGATAATGACAAGTAGATCCGCCGCTGACATGGCCACCAGGTAGCGAGTGACACATTTGGAGAGACCGCACTTTCCCCGAGACAGGATCCCAATCGTCAGCACGTTAACTGTGAGGAAGGGAAATAAACAGAGAAATTATACATCAGACTGGAGCAAAGGTACCAGTTTAATTGAGGACTTATTGAGATTTATAAATGTGTTCCTGAATCCAGTGATGTATTAAAACGATTGGACCTGAATGAACAAATGGGAAGGTCTCTGATACTGTGGAAGACAGGAGAGATTAAATAATAAAAGGATGATATTGAAATTGTTAAACTGAATTGTTGATCATAATCCTCCTTCTCCCTCCTTTCCCCGGCTGGTTTAAAGACTTTTTGATCTCTAATCTCTCCTAGTTCTGATGAAGGGTCACCAATCTGAAACATTAAACTCTGTTTCTCTCTCAAAAAATCCTGCCAGACCTGCTGAGTATTTCCAGCATTTCCTGTTCTTATTTCAGATTTCCAGCATCTGCAGCACTGTGGTCTTGTATGGAGAGTTAAATGTTGAACTGACTGAGAGACTGTGCCTTAATGCCTGTGGTGTGGGTGTGCATTTATATGCCTGGCTCAGTTCTAGGGTCTGACCTGTGGTGCGTGAGTCAGAGAGATAGAGTACGTGTGCCTGTGTGTGAGAGAGAGAGAGCATGTGTGTGTCTGACAGACAGCAGGTGTGTGTGTGTGAGAGACCGTGTGTGTGAGAGAGAGAGTGTGCGTATATGCGTGTGCGTGTGTGATAGAGAACATGCACGTGTGTGTCTGCGAGAGCACGTGTGTGTGTGTATGTGTGTGTGAGTGTGTGTGTGAGAGAGAGATTGTGTGTGCGTGCCTGAGAGACACAGCGTGCGTGTCTGAGTGTGTGTGTGTGAGAGAGAGTGTGTGTGTGAGTGTTTGTGTGTGTGTCTGAGAGAGACTGCATGTGTCTTTGGATGTGTCAGAGAAAGAGTGTATGTGTGTGTGTTTGAGAGAGAGAGTACGTGTGAGAGTGTATGTGAGAGACTGTGTGTGTGAGGGTGAGCGTGTGCATGTCTGAGAGAGAATGTGTGTGAGTGCGTCAGAGAGTGGGCGTGTGTGTGCGTGTGATAGAATGTGTGTGTGTGATTGCGTCTCTGAGAGAGTGTATGTGTCTATTTGTGTGCCTATGTGTCTGAGAGCGCGTGTGTGCGTGCGTGTGTGTTTGTGTGATAGAGAGCATGTGTGTATGCCTGTGATAGAGCGAGTGTGTGTTTGTGTGAGACAGAGAGCATGTGTGTATGTCTGTGAGAGTGTGAGTGCGTGTGTCTGTGTGAGAGAGAGAGAGCATGTGTCCGTATGTGTGTGAGTGCGTGCGTGTGTGTGTGAGATAGTGTGTGTATGTCCGACTGCTTGAGAGAGAATGTATGCGTGTGTGTGAGAGTGTGTATGAGTGTGTGTCTGTGTGAGGGAGAGTGTGTGTGTGTGTGTTAGAGAGTGCACGTGTGTGTCTGAGAGAGTGTGTGTGAGCGCGAAAGAGAGTGTGTGTCTGAGAGTGTGTGTGAGTGCGTCTGAGAGTTACCGTGTGTGTGTGAATGTGTGTGTGTCTGTGAGAGTGCGTGAGTGTATTTGTGAGCGTATGTGAGTGTCTGAGACTGTGTGTGTGTGTGTGTGTGTGTATGTGTGTGTGAAATAGCATGTGTGTGCGTGCATGTGAAATAGCATGTGTGTGTGTGCGCGTGTCAGATAGAGAGCATGTGTATGTGTGTGTGAGTGTGTGTGCATGTGTGTGATAGAGAGCGTGTGTGAGTGTGTATGTGTGTCTGTTTGAGAGAGAGCGTGTGCATGTGTGTGATAGAGAGCGTGTGTGTGTGTGTGTGTGTGTGTGTGTTTGGCTGACAGGGAGAGAGCCTGTATGTGTGTGAGAGGGAGAGAGATCGTGCGTGTGGAGTGTTTGTGTGTGAGAGAGAGATAGAGAGCGTGCGTTTATGTCTGTGACAGTGTTTGTGTGTGTGTGTGTATGTGTGTGTGTGAGTGAGTGTGTGTGTGACTGAGAGAGAGAGAGAGAATTTGCGTGAGTGAGAGAGAGGAGAGAGAGTGGCTGAGAGAGAGAGTTGTGTGTGTATATGTGCATGTGTGTGCGTGAGAGAGAGAGCATGTGTGTGTATCTGTGTGACAGAATGTGTGTGTGAGAGAGAAGAGAGAGAGAGAGAGCATGTGTGAAAGAGAGCATGTGTGTGAGTGTCTGTTTGAGAGAGAGCATCTGTGTGTGTGTGAGAGAGAGAGAGAGAGAGAGAGAGCTTGTGTGTATGTCTGAGAGAGTGTGTGTATGTCTGAGAGTATGTGTGTGAGAGAGAGTATGTGTGTGTATGTGTGTGTGTGTGAGAGTGTGTGTGTATGTGTGTCTGTTTGAGAGAGAGCATGTGTGTGTTTGAGACAGAGTGTGTGTGTGTGTTGCTGAGAGTGTGTGTGTGTGTCAGAGAGGGAGAGAGATCGTGTGTGCGTGTGTGTGCGAGAGAGAGCGTGTGTGTGAGAGAGGGAAAAAGATCGTGCGTGTGGGTTGCGTGTGTGGGAGAGAGAGTGAGCGGGTTGTGTGTGTATGTGCGTGTGAGAGAGAGAGTGTGTGTGTGTGAGATAGAGACAGAGTGTGTGTGTGAGAGATAGTGTGTGTATGTGTATGTGAGAGAGCGTGTGTGTGTGTCAAAGTGAGAGAGAGCATGTGTATGTTAGAGATAGAGAGAGACAGTGTGCGTGTGTGTCTGGGACAGAGTGTGTGTGTGTGTTGGAGAGAGTATATGTGTGTGAGAGATAGTGTGTGTGAGAGAGAGAGCATGTGTACGTGTGTGTGTGAGAGAGAGTGTGTGTATGTTTGAGAGAGAGCGTGAATGTGAGAGAAAGCGAGAGTACGTGTGCAGGGGAGAGCATCTGTACGTGTGTGTGTGAGAGAGAGTCTCTGTGTGTGAGTTTGAGAGAGACTGTGTGTGTGAGAGAGAGAGATAGTGTGAGAGAGAGACAGCATGTGTACGTGTGTGTGTGCGTGAGAAAGAATATGTTTGTGCGTGTGTTTGAGAGAGAGCGTGTGTGTGTGAGAGTGAGAGAAATTGTGTATGCGTATAAGAGAGATAGTGTGTGTGAGAGAGCGTGTGTGTTGTGTGTGTGTGAAAGAGTGTCGTGCGTGTGTGCATGCGTGTGTTTGTGTGTGGGAAAGCGTATGTGTTTCTGAGAGACTGTGTGTGAGTGCATCTGAGAGTGAGTGTTTGTGCGAGAGAGTTTGTGTGTGTGCGTGAGAGAGAGAGAGCATCTATGTGTGTGAGAGAGGGAGCATGTATGTGCATGTCTGTGAGAGTGTGTGTATGTGAGGGAGAGAGTGTGGGTGTGTGCCTGCGAGAGAGGGAGTGCGGTGTGTGTGTGAGAGAGAGTGTGTGTGTGAGAGAGAGTGTGTGTGTGAGAGAGAGTGTGTGTGTTAGAGAGATCGCATGTGTGTGCATGTGTGTGTGTGTCTGTGGGATAGACAGAGTGTGTGTGTGTGTGTCTTTGAGAGAGAGCGTGTGTGTGTGTGAGAGAGAGAGTCTTTGTTTGTGTATGTGTGTGCATGTGAGAGAGTGTGTGTGTGAGAGAGAGCGTGTGTATGTCCGTGTATGTGAGACAGGGAGTGTGTACGTGAGAGAGAGAGTGTTTGTGTGTGTGTGTCTGTGTGTGTGTGCGTGTGAGAAAGAGAGCGCGAGTGCATGTGTGTGTGAGCGAGAGAGATCATGTGTGTATGTATATATGTGAGAAAGTGAAAGTGCATGTGTGTGAGAGTGTGTGTGTGTGAGAGAGAGCGTGTGTGTTGTGTGTGTGTGAAAGAGTGTCGTGCGTGTGTATGAAATACAGTGTGTGTGAGAGAGAGAGCGTGTGTATGCGTGTGAGAGAGAGAGCGTGTGCGTGCGTGCGTGTGTTTGTGTGTGGGAAAGCGTATGTGTTTCTGAGAGACTGTGTGTGAGTGCGTCTGAGAGTGAGTGTTTGTGCGAGAGTTTTTGTGTGTGTGCGTGAGAGAGAGAGAGTCTATGTGTGTGAGAGAGGGAGCATGTATGTGCATGTCTGTGAGAGTGTGTGTATGTGAGGGAGAGTCTGTGGGTGTGTGCCTGTGAGAGAGGGAGTGCGGTGTGTGTGTGAGAGAGTGTGTGTGTGAGAGAGAGTGTGTTTGTGAGAGAGAGTGAGTGTGTGTGTGAGAGAGAGTTTGTGTGTGTGTTTGAGAGAGAGCGTGTGTGTGTGAGAGAGAGAGAGACAGAGCGAGAGTTTGTTTGTGTGTGTGTGTATGTGAGAGAGTGTGTGTGTGAGATCGAGCGTGTGTATGTGGCTGTATGTGAGACAGGGAGTGTGTGCGTGAGAGAGAGAGAGTGTTTGTGTGTGTGTGCGTGTGAGAAAGAGAGCGCGAGTGCATGTGTGTGTGAGCGAGAGCGAGCAT